>NW_025797257.1:0-4277 GCF_021613505.1 Equus quagga | reverse complement strand
GTGGAAAAGTAAAATGGTGGAACCATTGTGGAAAACATGATGGCAGTTCTTTTAAAAGGTAAACATACACTTACATATGATTCAGCCCTTCCATTTGTAGCTATTTACCTAAGAAAAAAATAATACTAAAATTTACTCAGTATTGTTCACATAGGCAAAATTTTTACTTTGTTTTCTATAAGTTTTTTCATCTCCTGTATTCACTGTCCTAGGGGAAAAGCAAACAAGCAATAAAACAAACAAAAACAAAATAACAATAATATTTTTTGAAATAAAAAATATATTTAGGGGCTGGCACACTCTGCTTCGACGGCCCAGGGTTTCACTGGTTCTGATGCTGGCGTGAAGCTAGCACTGCTCGTCAAGCCATGCTGAGGCGGCGTCCCACATAGCAGAACTAGAAGGACCTACAGCTAGAATATACAACTATGTACTGGAGGGTTTTGGGGAGAAGAAAAGAAGTCGAAGATTGGCAACAGATGCTAGCTCGTGACCAATATAAAAAAATACATATGTATATTTATTAAAATTAAAAAACGCAATGGCATAGTGCCTGGTGTAAAGTAGGTGCTCAAAGATAGTCATAGAAAAGTCCAGTCTACTCTACAGTATAATTTCTCCTTTCTTTGCCAACACGTGCCATTCACTTGGGCCATGATCAATTAAGATCGCCTCTGACACACTTTGTCATGTCTGCGCTACTTGAGATGTTTTGAGAATTAACATCCTCCTCCCCTTCTCTTAGTGCTCAGAGGACTATTTTTGAATTGACAGTTTCGACCTCTAAATGGATACACTGAGAGATTAGAGAATAGAGCTGGGGGTTTCAGGGAGCTCTTTACAAAGTCTGATGTTCAACAATAAACCATTTTGATCTATCAATAAAGATCAGATGATCAACAATAAATATCAGTTTCCCGCAGGGGAAGAAAGAAAAAAGTTTACTTAGGGAAAAGAAAATTGCGTGTGGTGTGATGTAAAGAAAATCGCGTTCTCACATTTCTTAGATAAACCTTTACCTTTTGTAGGTCTCAGGTGATTTCTCTGTGTGATGTTGGCCCGTTATGAGAAGATACGAGACTTGGTCCAGTTGCTGTTTGAAGTCGTTTCCCTACCTGGGATTCTATGGGAAAGTTCTAGAAGAAATATGTCTTCGGATGGACAGTGGGTACCCTTCTGTTATTATTTACTCTTCAGCTCCCCTGAAAAGGAAAATCTGATTATGGGAAGATCAACCAAGAAAGAGTTAAAGGATTTCCTTCAAGGGGGTCTTTTAAAAAGCGTAGGTCCTGTGCCACAACTAGAAGGACCACAGCTAAAATATACAACTATATACTGGGGGGATTTGGGAAGAAAAAGCAGGAAAAAAAAAAAGCGTAGGTCCTTCCATAGCTTCATCCCTTCACCTGGCAAGGCTGGAGCTGTCTCAGGGATTCACCTGGAGTCTGTGACCCATCTTCTCACACCCTATGTCAATCCCCTGCTTTGAGTTCTTTCCACATTCATCTGATTTCTGTCCCACTGCCTCCTACCTCACTACGTTCTTTCCACCTTCCCCTTGAGCATGATGGGGAGTGGAAGGTCACTTCTCAGTAATTCCAGAGGCCCCAGCTCCTGGTCCTCCTCCTTCAGCACTTCACAGCGAACCCAGGGATTTGTCATGATCAGTCCTCTGGGTCCTGGACCAGAATCCCGGGTCCAACCTACTTGAAAGGAGTATCAGAAACTTCGGTCCAAGGGATGAAGATGAAATTTGGCTTTCTATAATCCAGATGCTTAGAATGATCCTCTGATTATTCCGGGAAAGTTGTTGACTGTGGCTGGAAAATATTCCATTTCTAACCTCATCATGAGCTTCTCACCACAGTGAATCTTCCTCCTCACTGAATTTTCTTCTGGCTCTAAAATTTTGGTGCTTGTTCCCTTGCTGTCTACCCTACTTGCCACCACTCCGGCTGCCGCTCCCAGCCCTGCCAATGCATCCTTATCACTTCATCCCACACAGGCAGTGCTCATTGCCATGGAATCATGACATAGCTCATGTGACTCTACCTGGAGAAATTGTCCAGTGAGCTTCTGCTTTCAATGAATGCTTTCTATGAAAGAAATTATCGATGTGTACAATTGAAGGTTATTGATGGGGTAGGTGGGTCAGAAAATTTACATAGCAGAACTCAAGTATCCTTTGAGCAAACAGGAACCAAAGGCCCAAACCCTTCTTCCCAAGATTTAATTGTTAACGCTTGATTAATTGTCTTAGCATGGTGCTTAATACGACGTAAGTCAGCCCAGGGATAATAACAACAAAATTTACACACAAATTTGTTAATTAAATATAAATGTCTCTTTTAGGTTCAAATTAGTCCATTTATACACATATGCTAATTCTATGTGTAAGCTTTCTTTGGAGTAAGAAGATGAATATCTGGATCTCAAACATAAATTTCACATTACTAGGTTCACTCTTATCAATTAAAATTTCTTTGACTTCACTCACACACTTGTTTCTTTGTTTTTAAATGTGCAGGACATCGAAATATTCTTTCTTTTGTTTCTAATTTCCGGCTTATGTCCCACCAGAGGTCATGGAAGGGTGAACAACCTACCCAGTCTCTAAGCCAGTATTTGCCCTACATCCAGCAGAGAGCAGGATAACACCAAGCTTACATATCTTTGGTTAAGGCAAAGCCAAACTCCAAAGCTGAGGGCCTGGAGCACAGGGAAGAAATGTTGCCTACAATCTTCATTTTCTCGTGTTTTATCTTCATTTTCTCGTGTTTTCGCTTCACTGGATAATGAATCACCGAAGAAAGGCCAGTAAAGGCCTGCAGTAACTGATAGAGAGCACGCCATGATGAAGGAACCCCTGCTGATGATGTGCAGCTCAGACCTAACACGACTCACCTGCCTTCTTGGTGAAAGGTTGCTGGGGAGCCACCAAAAAGGGATAGTCTATGTGACACTTACTGGGATCTTCTAGAAGTTTCCTTAATTGTAAGTGTACCTTGCTGCAGTTTCAATAGAGGTCTTGAAAAACATGTCTGAAGCTAACATGACTAATGGTGGCAACAATATTATCATCATTCAAAAAGATTTT
Source organism: Equus quagga (assembly GCF_021613505.1). Taxonomy (NCBI): domain Eukaryota; kingdom Metazoa; phylum Chordata; class Mammalia; order Perissodactyla; family Equidae; genus Equus; species Equus quagga. Next base: position 1,180 of record NW_025797257.1, on the reverse strand, counting down.
GCATTCCAGGATGAGAACTGTTTTCAGAGCCAGGTTACAGGCTGGGCAAGAATATCAAACTCATTGCTCATCTTCATCTTAAAATGAGGATTGTTTAATTGAAGTGGATTACCACTTTATTGACCACATAACTCCTACATATTTCCCATGATTAGATTTGGATTATATGGCACTAATTTAGCATCCAACTTACTAACATTCTAAGAACATTCAAAATTAATATATTTTTATGCTCTAAAGTAAGGAGTTAATATCTATTCATTAAGTTTTTAGACCTTCTCATGTGTGTGTATATATGAACATAAATTCAGGTGCATATGTATTCATAGCATGATTCATATGCACGGTTACCATGCTGACTAAAAGTAACGTCTCAATAAGAACTGGTAGTGAATAGTAAAATCAGTCAAAATTAAAGAAATAACTTTATAATTCTGTTTTTCAAAGTATTATGCAATGTGTCATTCCAAATAAAGAGAAAATTTAAGCTGCTTTTACAAATATATTGTCTTTAAATAAATGGCAATTGGAGTTTGGCGAGAGTACGACAAGCATCAAAAAAATTAATGTCAAAAGCAAAGCATAAATCAATAAATTTGAGAATCAAACAGAATGGTTAATATAATGAATATAAACTGTTTCAACTTTCCTATTAAAAGTAAAAACTTGATTAGCGTAAAACACAAACTCCATTATTACTTTGCATAGGGAGAACAGCCTAAAATCAAATAATATTAAATACTAGTAAAACAGCAAAATAAAAGATTGTCAAAGACAGAGCAAGAAAAGAAAATTAAGGAAAGTAATTAGAGACGGCAATATTAATATCAATGAAATATTGATAATGCTCAATATCAATATTGATGTCCAATGAATGTGTGAAATTTGAGAAGGAGGGTCAGTATGTAGGAAAAAAATAGAAGATATAATTAAATTATAAAAGGCATGGAAGTAAAATTCGAATCATATAAAACATTGAGCAAAAATATCCAGCAATATATAGAAATGTCAACAGAAACATGATAGTCGCCTTGAAACTTTTGCACAATGCTATTAGTCTATAAAAATAATATAGAAAAATAACAAGAACATGAGGAATCAGAATGTGTAATTTAAGAGTAAATTAATAGCTAAGACTCTGGGGCAGTCTAACCTAGAATAAGAAACACAACCTTTCAAA
>NW_025797256.1:0-4277 GCF_021613505.1 Equus quagga | reverse complement strand
TTTGAAAGGTTGTGTTTCTTATTCTAGGTTAGACTGCCCCAGAGTCTTAGCTATTAATTTACTCTTAAATTACACATTCTGATTCCTCATGTTCTTGTTATTTTTCTATATTATTTTTATAGACTAATAGCATTGTGCAAAAGTTTCAAGGCTACTCTCATGTTTCTGTTGACATTTCTATATATTGCTGGATATTTTTGCTCAATGTTTTATATGATTCGAATTTTACTTCCATGCCTTTTATAATTTAATTATATCTTCTATTTTTTTCCTACATACTGACCCTCCTTCTCAAATTTCACACATTCATTGGACATCAATATTGATATTGAGCATTATCAATATTTCATTGATATTAATATTGCCGTCTCTAATTACTTTCCTTAATTTTCTTTTCTTGCTCTGTCTTTGACAATCTTTTATTTTGCTGTTTTACTAGTATTTAATATTATTTGATTTTAGGCTGTTCTCCCTATGCAAAGTAATAATGGAGTTTGTGTTTTACGCTAATCAAGTTTTTACTTTTAATAGGAAAGTTGAAACAGTTTATATTCATTATATTAACCATTCTGTTTGATTCTCAAATTTATTGATTTATGCTTTGCTTTTGACATTAATTTTTTTGATGCTTGTCGTACTCTCGCCAAACTCCAATTGCCATTTATTTAAAGACAATATATTTGTAAAAGCAGCTTAAATTTTCTCTTTATTTGGAATGACACATTGCATAATACTTTGAAAAACAGAATTATAAAGTTATTTCTTTAATTTTGACTGATTTTACTATTCACTACCAGTTCTTATTGAGACGTTACTTTTAGTCAGCATGGTAACCGTGCATATGAATCATGCTATGAATACATATGCACCTGAATTTATGTTCATATATACACACACATGAGAAGGTCTAAAAACTTAATGAATAGATATTAACTCCTTACTTTAGAGCATAAAAATATATTAATTTTGAATGTTCTTAGAATGTTAGTAAGTTGGATGCTAAATTAGTGCCATATAATCCAAATCTAATCATGGGAAATATGTAGGAGTTATGTGGTCAATAAAGTGGTAATCCACTTCAATTAAACAATCCTCATTTTAAGATGAAGATGAGCAATGAGTTTGATATTCTTGCCCAGCCTGTAACCTGGCTCTGAAAACAGTTCTCATCCTGGAATGCAAAATCTTTTTGAATGATGATAATATTGTTGCCACCATTAGTCATGTTAGCTTCAGACATGTTTTTCAAGACCTCTATTGAAACTGCAGCAAGGTACACTTACAATTAAGGAAACTTCTAGAAGATCCCAGTAAGTGTCACATAGACTATCCCTTTTTGGTGGCTCCCCAGCAACCTTTCACCAAGAAGGCAGGTGAGTCGTGTTAGGTCTGAGCTGCACATCATCAGCAGGGGTTCCTTCATCATGGCGTGCTCTCTATCAGTTACTGCAGGCCTTTACTGGCCTTTCTTCGGTGATTCATTATCCAGTGAAGCGAAAACACGAGAAAATGAAGATAAAACACGAGAAAATGAAGATTGTAGGCAACATTTCTTCCCTGTGCTCCAGGCCCTCAGCTTTGGAGTTTGGCTTTGCCTTAACCAAAGATATGTAAGCTTGGTGTTATCCTGCTCTCTGCTGGATGTAGGGCAAATACTGGCTTAGAGACTGGGTAGGTTGTTCACCCTTCCATGACCTCTGGTGGGACATAAGCCGGAAATTAGAAACAAAAGAAAGAATATTTCGATGTCCTGCACATTTAAAAACAAAGAAACAAGTGCGCGAGTGAAGTCAAAGAAATTTTAATTGATAAGAGTGAACCTAGTAATGTGAAATTTATGTTTGAGATCCAGATATTCATCTTCTTACTCCAAAGAAAGCTTACACATAGAATTAGCATATGTGTATAAATGGACTAATTTGAACCTAAAAGAGACATTTATATTTAATTAACAAATTTGTGTGTAAATTTTGTTGTTATTATCCCTGGGCTGACTTACGTCGTATTAAGCACCATGCTAAGACAATTAATCAAGCGTTAACAATTAAATCTTGGGAAGAAGGGTTTGGGCCTTTGGTTCCTGTTTGCTCAAAGGATACTTGAGTTCTGCTATGTAAATTTTCTGACCCACCTACCCCATCAATAACCTTCAATTGTACACATCGATAATTTCTTTCATAGAAAGCATTCATTGAAAGCAGAAGCTCACTGGACAATTTCTCCAGGTAGAGTCACATGAGCTATGTCATGATTCCATGGCAATGAGCACTGCCTGTGTGGGATGAAGTGATAAGGATGCATTGGCAGGGCTGGGAGCGGCAGCCGGAGTGGTGGCAAGTAGGGTAGACAGCAAGGGAACAAGCACCAAAATTTTAGAGCCAGAAGAAAATTCAGTGAGGAGGAAGATTCACTGTGGTGAGAAGCTCATGATGAGGTTAGAAATGGAATATTTTCCAGCCACAGTCAACAACTTTCCCGGAATAATCAGAGGATCATTCTAAGCATCTGGATTATAGAAAGCCAAATTTCATCTTCATCCCTTGGACCGAAGTTTCTGATACTCCTTTCAAGTAGGTTGGACCCGGGATTCTGGTCCAGGACCCAGAGGACTGATCATGACAAATCCCTGGGTTCGCTGTGAAGTGCTGAAGGAGGAGGACCAGGAGCTGGGGCCTCTGGAATTACTGAGAAGTGACCTTCCACTCCCCATCATGCTCAAGGGGAAGGTGGAAAGAACGTAGTGAGGTAGGAGGCAGTGGGACAGAAATCAGATGAATGTGGAAAGAACTCAAAGCAGGGGATTGACATAGGGTGTGAGAAGATGGGTCACAGACTCCAGGTGAATCCCTGAGACAGCTCCAGCCTTGCCAGGTGAAGGGATGAAGCTATGGAAGGACCTACGCTTTTTTTTTTTCCTGCTTTTTCTTCCCAAATCCCCCCAGTATATAGTTGTATATTTTAGCTGTGGTCCTTCTAGTTGTGGCACAGGACCTACGCTTTTTAAAAGACCCCCTTGAAGGAAATCCTTTAACTCTTTCTTGGTTGATCTTCCCATAATCAGATTTTCCTTTTCAGGGGAGCTGAAGAGTAAATAATAACAGAAGGGTACCCACTGTCCATCCGAAGACATATTTCTTCTAGAACTTTCCCATAGAATCCCAGGTAGGGAAACGACTTCAAACAGCAACTGGACCAAGTCTCGTATCTTCTCATAACGGGCCAACATCACACAGAGAAATCACCTGAGACCTACAAAAGGTAAAGGTTTATCTAAGAAATGTGAGAACGCGATTTTCTTTACATCACACCACACGCAATTTTCTTTTCCCTAAGTAAACTTTTTTCTTTCTTCCCCTGCGGGAAACTGATATTTATTGTTGATCATCTGATCTTTATTGATAGATCAAAATGGTTTATTGTTGAACATCAGACTTTGTAAAGAGCTCCCTGAAACCCCCAGCTCTATTCTCTAATCTCTCAGTGTATCCATTTAGAGGTCGAAACTGTCAATTCAAAAATAGTCCTCTGAGCACTAAGAGAAGGGGAGGAGGATGTTAATTCTCAAAACATCTCAAGTAGCGCAGACATGACAAAGTGTGTCAGAGGCGATCTTAATTGATCATGGCCCAAGTGAATGGCACGTGTTGGCAAAGAAAGGAGAAATTATACTGTAGAGTAGACTGGACTTTTCTATGACTATCTTTGAGCACCTACTTTACACCAGGCACTATGCCATTGCGTTTTTTAATTTTAATAAATATACATATGTATTTTTTTATATTGGTCACGAGCTAGCATCTGTTGCCAATCTTCGACTTCTTTTCTTCTCCCCAAAACCCTCCAGTACATAGTTGTATATTCTAGCTGTAGGTCCTTCTAGTTCTGCTATGTGGGACGCCGCCTCAGCATGGCTTGACGAGCAGTGCTAGCTTCACGCCAGCATCAGAACCAGTGAAACCCTGGGCCGTCGAAGCAGAGTGTGCCAGCCCCTAAATATATTTTTTATTTCAAAAAATATTATTGTTATTTTGTTTTTGTTTGTTTTATTGCTTGTTTGCTTTTCCCCTAGGACAGTGAATACAGGAGATGAAAAAACTTATAGAAAACAAAGTAAAAATTTTGCCTATGTGAACAATACTGAGTAAATTTTAGTATTATTTTTTTCTTAGGTAAATAGCTACAAATGGAAGGGCTGAATCATATGTAAGTGTATGTTTACCTTTTAAAAGAACTGCCATCATGTTTTCCACAATGGTTCCACCATTTTACTTTTCCAC
>NW_025797255.1:0-1020 GCF_021613505.1 Equus quagga | reverse complement strand
TTACAGTTGGTCCTTGTGAAATTTTGCCATTTGTCTTCCTGATACCATAATCCAAACTTTGTAGCCCACCCTGAATTTCTGGTTCTAAAACAGACCAAAGTATCCCTCTGTCCCTCCTTCCTCAGAGAGAATTTTCCAGACCAAAGACTGTTAAGCAGCCAGGTTGAAAGCCCCTGCAAGATGAGGCTCTCTCCTACATGACGGGGGTCCCTGCGCCTGGCTCAGGGCCACTTTAAACTCACTTTAGCTCATATGTGTTTAACAATTGAAGGGACTGATTGAACTTCTGGAGAATCATATCTTCTGAATGAACGTATTAACCTAGTGATAGCATGACATACATATCTTAGAAAAATCCTCTCACTATTTTCATTTGGTTCTAATGTAAAGCATTGCCTAAGTCCTGCCTCCCTCCTCATCCCTGCAGTGAGGGGCTGTCTTTCTCTAGGTGCCTCCATCACATTTTGATTTCTAGTAGAGTTTTCTATATTTCTCCTACTAGACTGTGTTCATCCTGGGACCTAATGAGCCCATCCTAACACCTGCTTCCCAGCACATCCTTCCCCGTCCCCCAGGGGATGACTGGGATCAGGATGTGTGGACACATCTGCCTTGACCCTGCCCAGTGGGGGAGCAGACCCCCTGCTCTGAGGCCTGGGGTTGCATCTGCAAACGAGACTCAGCGTCATCAGCCTGTCCATTCATCTTGGCTCATTTTTCTCATCAACAAAATGACAGATGTAGCCAATCAGGGGTTATCTATTCATGATACATAAAAGAACTTTCTGGAAGCATGTAAACACAAACCTATTACAGAATCCCACTTATTCAGTTTAAAATTAAGTAATCTGGTGGAAATTGTGGTTTTCATCTTTCCCAAAGTGGAAGATTTCTAATATGGGGGCAGCATCGCGAACGAGGGGACTGAGTTCATCCTTCACATTCTATTCCTCCAACAACATGAGAAAGTTTAACAGGCACAGGTGTAGTTTACATCAAATGTGAGATGAAAGTAAACTG
>NW_025797254.1:0-1020 GCF_021613505.1 Equus quagga | reverse complement strand
CAGTTTACTTTCATCTCACATTTGATGTAAACTACACCTGTGCCTGTTAAACTTTCTCATGTTGTTGGAGGAATAGAATGTGAAGGATGAACTCAGTCCCCTCGTTCGCGATGCTGCCCCCATATTAGAAATCTTCCACTTTGGGAAAGATGAAAACCACAATTTCCACCAGATTACTTAATTTTAAACTGAATAAGTGGGATTCTGTAATAGGTTTGTGTTTACATGCTTCCAGAAAGTTCTTTTATGTATCATGAATAGATAACCCCTGATTGGCTACATCTGTCATTTTGTTGATGAGAAAAATGAGCCAAGATGAATGGACAGGCTGATGACGCTGAGTCTCGTTTGCAGATGCAACCCCAGGCCTCAGAGCAGGGGGTCTGCTCCCCCACTGGGCAGGGTCAAGGCAGATGTGTCCACACATCCTGATCCCAGTCATCCCCTGGGGGACGGGGAAGGATGTGCTGGGAAGCAGGTGTTAGGATGGGCTCATTAGGTCCCAGGATGAACACAGTCTAGTAGGAGAAATATAGAAAACTCTACTAGAAATCAAAATGTGATGGAGGCACCTAGAGAAAGACAGCCCCTCACTGCAGGGATGAGGAGGGAGGCAGGACTTAGGCAATGCTTTACATTAGAACCAAATGAAAATAGTGAGAGGATTTTTCTAAGATATGTATGTCATGCTATCACTAGGTTAATACGTTCATTCAGAAGATATGATTCTCCAGAAGTTCAATCAGTCCCTTCAATTGTTAAACACATATGAGCTAAAGTGAGTTTAAAGTGGCCCTGAGCCAGGCGCAGGGACCCCCGTCATGTAGGAGAGAGCCTCATCTTGCAGGGGCTTTCAACCTGGCTGCTTAACAGTCTTTGGTCTGGAAAATTCTCTCTGAGGAAGGAGGGACAGAGGGATACTTTGGTCTGTTTTAGAACCAGAAATTCAGGGTGGGCTACAAAGTTTGGATTATGGTATCAGGAAGACAAATGGCAAAATTTCACAAGGACCAACTGTAA
>NW_025797253.1:0-3813 GCF_021613505.1 Equus quagga | reverse complement strand
TTGATTAATTTGATGATGAAAGCCAGTTTGCACTCCAGGTACCTTATTGCACTGTTCACAGAGGTAGCAGGGATGGCAATCATAAGCCACTTGAGTAATTTGATGATGAAAGCCCGAGGCTTCTTTTCCACAATGCTTTTCACGATTTGTCCATCCAGACCAGCCACATAGATAGACAGAAATGTTCTTGAGATCAGAGCCACCGAGTGGAGGCAGAGCCATCCTGTTTCAGTGGTCACAAGTTTTGGAAAGAGAATTTTCCAAAGTTCTAGCAGCTGTTTGAAAAAATCTGCATTCACTCCAGGCGAAGAATTTTTACAAGTGGTCTCGGTGCAATGCAGTATTTCTCTGTTCTCTGCAGTCGGGTAAGCTGCTTCTTTTCTCTTCCTGTGGCCAGATTGCTTTAAACGCTTGCTAATGATGGGATAGAGGGTTTTCAGAGCATATGCCGCAGCCACCAGGCAGGCAGCCCTTTTAGCAGCGCTCGATCTGGTCCATTTCACTCGATCAGCTGCTGCATTTAGCATACGTGTCATTTTCCCAATTACCCAAACCGGCTTCAGAAAGAATTGGTTTTAAAAGATCATGATCCACCGGAATCCCCAGCAAATGTTTCAGAAAGTCCTACAGCGTTCCATAGTCCGCAGCATTTCTTCTCTTCTTTTTTTAAATTTTGCTTTTGTTTTTTTCAATTTTGTTCTGCTGTGACAGATGCAGCAGAGCTCAGACTCCACCGCACCTACTGGGGATGATTCCCTCAGAAGCTCAAGCTGCACTAAGCCGCCCCAAGCTCCTCCCTCACAGGCCCCTCATTGGCTGTGAGGATGGTGGGACCTTGGAATCCTCGCCGCTTCCCTTTGAACCTTGAAAATGAGGAGAAAGCAAAGCGAATTACATCCTTAGGCAGGAGTCCAAAGAGTTAAATGTCTATTTTTGGAAAGGTCGAATCAGGGCAGCCGCTGGCGACAAAACCTGCCCCAGCTACTGAGCATGCTCAGCGTCACTTAGAAACGCACAGAAGTTTCAGAATATACATCACTCCTCTAAGGTTTTAGTAGATACCACAAGGGGAAGAGCAGAAAGAAAAGGAAATTTCCAAGCGCTATAAAACGAGATGAGGGAGAAGGAGCTAGGGAGATGAGGGAGGAGGGGCAAGAGGACCAACATGAAATGAACATGAAAAGGATATGGAATGAATGTGAAAGGGTATGGACTGAATCTGAAAGGGAGAGAGAGGAAAGGGACAAGCGGGAGGGATACTGGAGAAAGCAAACTATCAAATACTTAGATCTGTTTTTCAGTCCCATTTTATTTTATTTTTTCTGTCTGTGTTTCTCATGAAGTCCCAGAATCTATCAGACAAGTCGTAATTGAGGGCATATTTTGTAAATAAATAGGAGAGAAGTCTTCTGCATTATAGAAAATAGTTCTTTGCTATATCTCCATCTCTATGTTTACTTGTCCTTACAATAAAAATCTTCCAGCCCCACAACTGCTATTTTTAGCAATGGAGATCTGATGCACTGGTATTTATTTACAAGGTGACTATTGAATAAAAAAGAGCAGTGTTTCACTTCTACCGCCCTCTTGGGTCCTTTAGATAGTTGTTACTTGGAGGTGTGTGACTTTATAACCTAAAGTTAACCATTTGGGAATCCAACTGGAGTTAGATGGTGGAAATAGCTTCTCTGGGACCTTACTTCATTTTTTGAGAGTTCTTTGTCTTTTGCAAACTTTTGTTTTGCTTGTTTTGTTTAGGCTTAGAGATAATCTATTGGCTACTTCCCACTTTGGTTATTTGATTCAAACAAAGAGTGTTAAAAAAATTTTCCCTACATCCCTAATGGAGGACTTAAACTGCTAAACAGTCAAGCGAAATTCTGCATACTGTTAAATATGTAAAATGTTTAGGTAAGGATGAGCGTGTTTTCGAATATGCAAAAACATTTTTGCTTCCCCACACCCACCACCCCCCACAACATACATACACGTTTCTAGTCAACTGGAAGCCTGGGAAGATATGCATTAAATTAGAACAGAGGTTGGCAAATTATAACCCAACCAGTGGGCCAAATTTGGCCTGCCACCTATTTTTTTATGGCCCTTGAGATAAGAACAGTTTTTACATTTTAAAATGGTTGAAAACACATCACAAGAATAATAATCTTTTGTGGTGCATGAAAATTACATGAAATTTTTCTTTCAGTGTCCATAAATAAAGTTTTATTGGAACACAGCCACACCCATTTATTTATTTACTTATTTTCTATGGCTTTCAAGCCACAGAGCCAGAGCTGGATAGATGAAACAGAGCCTAAAATATTCACTATCTGGCCCTCTTCAGAAGAAGTTTGCCAACCCTTGTGCTAGAATATAAAACCTGTCTCAGTGTTGAATGATCTTCATTATTCAGTTTACTGTGAATAAAGAACTATTCTCCTTTTCATAAGTAACAATAGCCTTAAACTTTTAAAACTCCTTTCCCACGTACCTATATGAATTCCAAGAATCATCACAGGTCTCTTTTCATTTGTCTGCATTCAATTCAGCAGACTGACTAATACATGAGTGGCAAATTCATGCAAATTTCTTTTATAGCTGGCCATATTAGCAGCACAATCTATCATTCATTCCATTGAGACTTTCTAAGTCTGTATGTAGAGATCATAGTGTTATAGTGGTTATTTTCAAAATCTTTTATTCCTAATCTCACGTTTTTCATGTGTCAAAGTAAGGATCTCTTACCCTTATAAACTTTAATTCTTTATGTCACATCTCCTGACTGTGATAAGACAGGTGGAGGGCCAGGGTAAACTTAGCTGGGGGTGATAGGAGGATGTTCAGCCAGGCAAAATACGTACACAGAGGGTTGCACCGGTCAGCAAGCAGCTGGCAGTCGAGGCAAGTGGCCTGCATCACTGGCATAGGACAGCCACATCAGGGGAGGAGCAGGGCAGTGGGAAATCTAGAAGCAAAGAAGGTTAGAGATCGAATCAGGCCTGCACTTAGTTGTAGGTAGGTCAGTTTATCAACTGATAATGAAGCTAGGGTATAGGAACAAGCTTTTATTGGCTTCAGTGAAAGACTTGTTAGAATGAGGAAAATAATCAAGATAGAAAGACAGAAATTTGGTTACCGAAAGTGTGGTGCAGGGAAGGTTGGAGGCCAGTTACTAGAACTGGGGAAAAGGTTAATGTGAGATTTGACCTAATGATGAGCCACTTAAGTACAGATGTAACTATCACCATTTTAATTCCCCTCCCACGCTTCACTCTACCCTACCCCCAAGAGTCAGGGTTGGTCCTAGCATCCGAGACCAAGCTCAAGACTTCAGGGAAGGCAGAGGAAGAATTCAAGATGATAGGAAAACAGATACATAATTCCAGTTGGAAATATATGCCATTTAAGTAAGAAACTAAGACTGTCAAGGTACTTCTTTCATTTTTTATATTGCCATGCAATTAAAACAGAAAGAATGCTAATTTAGTTTGAATTTCAAACTAGGTGAGAAAAAAAGAGTGAAAAAAAGTCACTTGTTACTATAGTAAACGTAATTCAGCCTAATTTCCACTCAATCTTCTCAACTTTACATGTGTTTATATGGGAAAGCATTAAAATTTTTCTTAAGAGAGGAGAAATAATCTTAAAAAAAGATCTTGAAAATGAATGAAAGTTAAAAAATAAGCAATAATTATCAAATTACTCTGTTCTCAAGTGTGTGAGTGTCAGTGCCACAGTGGACATTACCAACAACCATGGAAGAGCAGGATTAAATAGACTTTATATATATATTAGAGACTATATATATACACA
>NW_025797252.1:0-8070 GCF_021613505.1 Equus quagga | reverse complement strand
ACACTAGCACAGATGAACTGGTGTTTGACATGGCATGGTACTTTCCATGTTGCCTTAGCAGATTAATGCCTATTGGCAGATTAATGCCTATTGGGTTTTCTTCGTGCTTTTAGCAACAAAATTACAAATAGCTCTGGACAGATTTCATTTGACTTTTATTCTACGGATTGTTCTTTGGAAAGTACTGTGAGAGCAGTGCCAGTAGTATTTTGCCATGCACACAACAGCCAACTGCATAACCTCTGTGAGAAGGGTAGATTCCTCAGTGTCAGAGATATAAATTCATGACCTAAAGCACTCACCTATTTTGTATCCCAGATCAATACATTTTATCTTCCTCACCAAATATTTTGAATACGTTGTCAAAAGTGCCTCACTTAAAGATTTAATATTTAACATTATATCTTCTCATTTTACTGCTATTTTCAGCTCTGGTAATAAAAGGATATATTGAAACACGGTCATATCTGTTGCTATTTCACTGAAAAGGTGAGAAAGGATTTAAAACGAAGGTTATGTAATACATTTGTCAAAACCCATAGAACTGTATAATACAAAGAGTGAATCCTAATGTAAACTATGGACTTCAGTTACTAATGTATAAATATTGGTTCATCAGTTATAACAAAGGTATCACATTAATACAAGATGTAAATAACAAGGGAAATTATGGGAGGAGGGGAAATTTGGAAACTGAACACTTTCTGCTCAATTTTTCTGTAAACCTACAACTATTCTAAAGAAAATTGTCTATTAATTTTTTAAAAATTAAAAAAGCAGGCTACCCTTCTGTACTTTTTTCTTTGGACTTACAATCTGAGTTTATTTCTTGTCATTTATGTTTTATCTTTGCCACCTTGACAAATCTCAATCTTACCCTACCTCATACCATATATAAACATCAATTCTAACTGATGATCTTAATGTGAAATGAAAAACCAATAAATTTCTAGAAGATAAAATAGGAGAGGGCCGGCCCAGTGGTGCAGCGGTTAAGTTGGCACGTTCTGCTTCTCGATGGCCTGGGGTTCGCTGGTTCGGATCCCGGGTGCAGACATGGCACCGCTTGGCAAACGCCATGCTGTGGTAGGCGTCCCATGTATAAAGTAGAGGAAGATGGGCATGGATGTTAGCTCAGGGCTAATCTTCCTCAAAAAAAAAAAAAATAGGAGAATAACTCTATGACCTTGGGTTAGGCAAATACTTCTTAAACAGGACAAAAAAAGCACTAACAACAGAGAAAATGATTGATAAATTGAACTATATTAAAATTATGAACTTCTCTTAGACACTTAAGAGACTGAAAAGGCAAGAATAGAGAGGGAAAAGAGATTTGAGTGTGAGTGTGTGTGTGTGTGTGTGTGTATCTGACAAACTACTCATTACAGAATACACAAGAGCTTTACAAATGAACAAGCAAAAACCAGATAAGCCAGTTTAAAAATGAAGAAAAAACTTATCGGTACTTCATAAAAAAGGCTATCCAAGTAGCCAATAAACAAATGAAAAGTGCTTAACCTCCTCAGTCATCAGAGAAATGCAAATTAAGCCTACAATGAAGCACGCTTATACACTCATAAGAATGCCTAAAAGGAAAAAGACTCACATCAAACATTGACAAAGATGTGGAGCAACTAAAACTCTCATACGTACTGCATGATACTATTTATATAAGGCTCAAAACCCAGCAAATACTAATGAATGATCGGTAAAATGCCTGCCTTTGCTGTGGCATGGGGACAGGGGCAGGAGGAAGTGGGCATGGGGGTAGGAGGCTGAAGATGAGGATAAGACTGGGAAGGGGTTTCTGGGATGGGAGCTTCTAGGATGAAGGTAAGGTTCTGTTTCTTCTCAGTGGTGCTTACGTGTATGGGTTGACTTTGTGACAGTTCACTGAGTGGTACACTAATGATTGTGCCGTTGTGGGCATGTATGTTATACTTTAAAAATTATAGCTACTGACACGAATAGCTAATTACAGCTAAAAAGTATGTCTTTGATATGTACTGATAATTACTGTGACAATAATTGGTCAACAAGAGAGTAGTCATATGTAAACTGACCCAAATACAAAATTATATTTCAACAATTTGGCATTTGAATATGAGACATACTCCTGCAGCAGGAGCTATGGAGATCATCTTGTTGGAAGTACATTTTAGGAATAAAATATCACCCATGTTATGAGGGTTATGGTAGAGTTCAGTTCCATTCCTAAGAGTGCTTTCAGTTGCTACTTCGGATGTGCCACCTCACGTTAGCAGATCACCAACATGTGGACGCTACTGGCAGTGCTAGTGGCTTAGGTGCTCTCTTCACTGCCTGTCAGGTGTCTGTGATAAGGTCCGGCAGAAGGGACCTATAAGTAGCTTTCCCTGGCCTTTCCCAGAACTGCTTTTGATATGAAGAGAAGAAAAGTGGCCTATAACATTAAAAAATTGAGATACAGCTCCCAGGTAACTATTTTCTTTACATAATTTCAGTCTTTCTCTTAATACAAAGCAAAGAAAGGGGTAATGTCCTCTAAGAAAATATAATAGAAACCATATATAATTAACTATTTCAATGCCTCTATTTCAACCATTAGCTCCCACGATTGCTTGGTCTCAAACTAAGTTAAGTCCCTTATAGACTAAGTTCCAATATAGCTAAATGGAGGTAGCGTGATGAAGGTAAGAAAAGTAACACACTAGGAATCACATAATGTCTTCTATCCTTAGTGCTTCCACTAACCATCTGTGTGCCCTGAGGCAAATCTGGGGCTCCAGACTAGATGACCTCTAAGCTCCTCATCTGATGTGAAAATGGCATGATTCTACATGCAATTTTGTAATGTGAACTTGAATATAAACATAATCCTGTCCTAACCATAAGATTTCACTTGAAGTTGTAGGTGGGTGGTATAACAAATCTACTACAAAACTATTTTTCTTTTCTCCTCCAAAAAAAACTATGCAGGCTCTTCCTCCTATCTGCACTTTTACCTCTGACTTCCTAATCACTTTTAAATATCTTGCTCTCTTAACAACAATAATCGTGCCAGCAAATGTCTATTGAGCATTTTCGATGAAGCAGGCATTGTTCTAAGTTTTACACATGTACTCTTCTTTAATCCTCCTAACAACCCTGCTATAATTTCTCCCATTTCAGAAATGAGGAAATTGAAGCACAAGAAGGTTAAATGACTTGCCCATAGTCATAGCCTAGTAAGCAAAAGAGTAAGCATGTGAACCCAGGCAATCTGATGCCAGAGCCCACATGGTAAGAATAGAATAAATAGTAACAATGATCCACCTAAATTCTTACTACTTGCTGAGAACTGTTTCAAAGCACATTAAATACATTATATACAATTTCATAATTCTGTAAGATAGATATTACTATACCTATGGTTAAGAGAGGAAAACTGAGGCATATAAAGTTTATGCAAATTTCTCAAGGATGGATAACTACTAAATAGCTGAGTCAAGATCTGAACAGTGGCCTGCTTCTTTATTGTATTGTCTTTTTTTCCTCTATCCTACTTTTTCTCCCTTTTCTCTTTGCCATTCTTCTCTCATTCACCCACTTTTTCCACCTATTTTTGCTTTAAAATATACAGTATCATGTATTTAATTCATCTCTAACATAAGGGACAACTCAGGGCATAAGTGTAAATTAAGACTGAAGATTAGATTAGAATATATGATATGTAATTCCAAGACCTAAAGCCTCAAAGATATATCATTATTTAGAAAAAATAATTTTGTATGAGTAAAACGCTAACAATATTTTCATGTGTTAAATCATTGTAGGTCAAATGTCTTTAGTAAATACGTACAAACATTATAAGCATATATATAGTAACCTTAGAAATTACAGAAGATATTGAAGCACCTTCTCATAATAATGCTGTCATATGAATTTATTTTTTTCTTCTATGAAATTCTTATACTGCTTCTCTTTGTATAAAATCCTCTTTTGAAAAGAAGCTTTAAGAATTATTTTACTTGCATCACTGTGATTATCATAATTTCAATCTGAAATTTTAATGTTGTTTCTTTAATTTAATATGATATTTTCAGGATTTATTTTTAAATATCTTATTACATCACCCATAGAAATAAGATTGTTAGATTCTTTGCATACACTGTTTACTTCTTACTGGTCTCTGTGGGGTTAATTTGTCACCATTAATAGCTGCATTTTCTCTGCTCTATGTTGAATACTCTGGGGTTTTGTAATAAGACCAGTGCTTCCAAGGACTAAGAGAACTACACCATAATCTTGTCATTGGTGTTGTCTCTATACGTTATATATGAAACTTTTAAAACATCCATAGACTTAGATTCACTACAAATATCTGATAATTTTGTTGTGTCTTACTAAAACTAATCTCAAGACCATAAATTTTTGTGTCATTTTTTTCTCCAATACTTTTTTGAAAAAGCAATTTATTTTATCTTATAATGAAAGGATTATGTCTAAAAATACTATTACTAACAACGCCTTATAAAATATAAACTTTTTAAATGATTTTTTAAAAAATAAAACTTTGAAAACATAAAAATAGATAAAATTCAGTTTCCCAGTGGTCTAAACACAGTATTAGACAGTTGAGTTGTGGAGTATATTTGGTATATCTATAGTCTTATCACATGGGATTGACAAATTCCAATTTACTAAAATGAACAATTTTAGGTTAAGAATGACTCAAATTTGACAAGTTTTTTTGTAATAATTGGTTAAAGCACTGAAGCCCTGTTTCAAAATATTAAAGTATAGGGTAATTTTTTTACTTGTTTTTATTAGATGACTTCAAACAAATAACTTAATTCTTGATTCCACACCAAAAATAGCCGTAAAATAGTGTGAATTCTGTTACCTTATTCTCAGTGTTGCCTTTTGTTTCCTAGGTAATAATTGTCACTCTGTATCAAGAACGTCAAGAGCATGCTCTGTACTTTATAAACATTATTCTGTTAAATCCTCCCAACAGTCCTCTGAAGTAGCCTTTCCAATTCTCCTTTTACAGATGAGGAAAAGAGGTTCAGAGTTTAATTAACATGACTAAGAGGATACAGGCAGGAAGAGGGAAAGCCAAGAGTTGAGCAAAGCTCTGTCTTACTACAAAGCCCATGCTTTTATTTAGTTACTTCAACACTAAGGCCAATTTTGACCAAGTGGTTTTTAAAGAGAAGGGGGAACGTTTTATTTTGGAGGAAGAGCAGAAAATGCTGCTACTTTAATTAACTCCCCTTTGTCTCTGCCCATTAAGACCCAAACTCCCATCTCAAGTATTACAGAACGTTTTAATATTGTTCTTGTTGTCCTTATCTTTCTTAGTTATCCCAAAGATGAAAACTGTTGGTAAAAACCAGTGGGGTGGTGATAGCTAGAATTAGACAGGGGCAGCTTGACAACCCCTACGCCCACAATGCCACCAAATCATGCTACATAGGAGGTTTATCTATGTTACCTACAAGTAGAGGAGATCTTGCTCCATGGTGTGAAGCACTTCCTAAACAATATTCCTAGTTGCCTAATGTAGTCAACCAACTCTTCAAATCACAAAACAGGGCAGATCCAGTGATGGAATATTTATAGACTAAACACATGGGATGTGCAGAACTGAAGTTTAAAACACATGGAGAGAACTTACACTGCTTTTCAAGATATTAATTTGAAATATCTCACAACTGGAAAGGACTTTTGAGCCACTTATCTCCTTTCACATTGCAGGTATTATTATTGGATGTTGCAAAGTCTGCCTTTGTTTCTGACCATTAAGGACCACAGAAAAATGGCTACATATACAGTTTCACTCACACAAAACCAGCAGTGACACCTTCAAGAGAAATAATCCTAAACATATATTGAAGATTAAGCATAAATGTCATTACCACCATCTGCAAAGCCAGTTGCAGTGATAATAGGTACAGCCACCATAATCAGTCCACTGCTGCTCCAAACATACTTCATCAAGAACTGCTCTATCATGATGTACCACAAACGTTTGGATAAAATGAGGTTCATCTGATCGGCTAAAGCTTTGTAACTTTTCTGGAGTTGCTTCATTTCCACCTAGAGAGGGAAAAAGAGGCAAGAACCCAGCATGAGTTATAAAAGTAAATATTGTATGTCTGAAGGCTTTCTTTAAAGATAGGTACACATTATTTTGTTTTACTTAGTATAGTATGATGTATGATTCTAACAACTAAAAAATACAGATTAATATAAGAATGAGTCATTATTATTTAATTTGGTCACACCTATATTATTCAAAAAAACCCATGATGCTCAGTAAATATGAAGTACATGTCAGTGATTTATAATTTTTATTTCAAAATTACATGCATGAGGTTAAAATTAAACGATATTCTATAAGACATGAGTAAACAATGTTAGAACTTTATCCTTCTTGATCACACCAAAAATATTTGAAAATAAACACATGACACACATATGTGTAATTAGATTCCATTTTCGAACTAACTCAATTTGCTGGATTTTGTCTTAAATGCCGGAAGCCTACAGCATGCTATAATTTAAATCACTGAGTTCAATGATTCAAGAAGAATCACAAGTCAATATGACTAATACAACATATAAGGCCAATTTTCAAGGGGGAGTAGAAGTCCTAAATTTGCTTTAAATTTTCTTCTTCAGATTCCTACTACTGTAAACATTTGTCTTGATAACTAATGATGCTTCAAAAAGTAAATAATTCTGCTTGGGAATTAAAATACCATTTCAACTTAAGAATACCTGAATATTTCATTTGTACTAAGTCATTTGTATTTAGATTTCAGATGCATCACCTTAAAAAATTTGGTCGTATTTAATATTCTGAGGTTACTTCAATGCTCTGGAAGTTTATGTAATTAGGCCAACTATTTTAGGGATCTGCTTAATGTCGAAAATCTTTAGTATTTAGAAATAACGTTCTGAAATTCCTTTTCTCCTCATTTCTTCTCTAATCTTAGCTTTTCTCTCAAAGCCAGACAAAATTTCATTTCACTGCCTCTTTTTATTTGTGTCAAACATGGTGCTGAACATTAACTAAGAGTTGGAAATGCCATTTGTGAGACACACTCTCCTGCACTTCTTAGGACTGAGGACCCTCCACTGCTGACCAGACATGCAAAATTGTTAAACTTGTCTTTCATGTAAAAGGACAGGGTTTTTTTCCTCTTAAAAACAAAGGGCCCTCAATAATAACAACAAGAGAATACCATCCTAAATTTTCCATCTCAAAGGACATGTGTTTACTCAGTTTCCAAACACATTTTCTTCTAATGCTCTACAACCAATTAGGATTTAAGTTTTAAGAAAATGCTTCAGAGATAATTTTGAGCATGTTTGGGTAACTGAGGCCAAGTAGACTGAGTGCTGAAAATTTTATTCTCATGAAACTTTAGAAAAGTTTGCACTCTATAATTCTTTAACAACTTGTGAGTAAAAGGGGTAAGGAAGCATACATTCTAGTACAGGTTTAGATGTCATCGGAGTCTAAAACGCTAAAGAAGTGGGCCCATCAACAGTACAACAGATGGTATCTAGCACTGCAGTGGCAGCTCGAACAGTCTCACATTTCACCCATCATCTTAATTTCTATCTTACCTTATGTCCTCTGTAAAAGGCAATTTCTTCAACATTGGCTATAATTCTGGAGTGCACATACCGCAAATAGCCTTTTCTATGAGCTTCTTCAGCCACCAATTTACCAAATTTGGGAGAGCAGGCTTTCAACACTTTAGCAGTGGCATATACCACAAGCCCTGCTAATAGGGTGGGCCCAATTGGGCTAGCTCCTCTGGATGGAGCAGTCTGGATGAGCGTATAGGAGGTCAGGATTACATCTAAAATAGGTTTGGTCAGATTAGAATACAAGTGAGCCACAGATTGGGAGAACATCATAATATCCTCAGTAAGAGACTGGTCAGGGTTTGCCAGCCTCCCATCCATATTGATCACCTTATAATAAGTCTGATTTGTAAAACAGGTTTCATAGGCATGGCCTACTAGGCAAGTTCTGAAGGCCAAAGCCAGTTTGCACTCCAGGTACCTTATCGCACTGTTCACAGAGGT
>NW_025797251.1:0-3813 GCF_021613505.1 Equus quagga | reverse complement strand
TTGATTAATTTGATGATGAAAGCCAGTTTGCACTCCAGGTACCTTATTGCACTGTTCACAGAGGTAGCAGGGATGGCAATCATAAGCCACTTGAGTAATTTGATGATGAAAGCCCGAGGCTTCTTTTCCACAATGCTTTTCACGATTTGTCCATCCAGACCAGCCACATAGATAGACAGAAATGTTCTCGAGATCAGAGCCACCGAGTGGAGGCAGAGCCATCCTGTTTCAGTGGTCACAAGTTTTGGAAAGAGAATTTTCCGAAGTTCTAGCAGCTGTTTGAAAAAATCTGCATTCACTCCAGGCGAAGAATTTTTACAAGTGGTCTCGGTGCAATGCAGTATTTCTCTGTTCTCTGCAGTCGGGTAAGCTGCTTCTTTTCTCTTCCTGTGGCCAGATTGCTTTAAACGCTTGCTAATGATGGGATAGAGGGTTTTCAGAGCATATGCCGCAGCCACCAAGCAGGCAGCCCTTTTAGCAGCGCTCGATCTGGTCCATTTCACTCGATCAGCTGCTGCATTTAGCATACGTGTCATTTTCCCAATTACCCAAACCGGCTTCAGAAAGAATTGGTTTTAAAAGATCATGATCCACCGGAATCCCCAGCAAATGTTTCAGAAAGTCCTACAGCGTTCCATAGTCCGCAGCATTTCTTCTCTTCTTTTTTTAAATTTTGCTTTTGTTTTTTTCAATTTTGTTCTGCTGTGACAGATGCAGCAGAGCTCAGACTCCACCGCACCTACTGGGGATGATTCCCTCAGAAGCTCAAGCTGCACTAAGCCGCCCCAAGCTCCTCCCTCACAGGCCCCTCATTGGCTGTGAGGATGGTGGGACCTTGGAATCCTCGCCGCTTCCCTTTGAACCTTGAAAATGAGGAGAAAGCAAAGCGAATTACATCCTTAGGCAGGAGTCCAAAGAGTTAAATGTCTATTTTTGGAAAGGTCGAATCAGGGCAGCCGCTGGCGACAAAACCTGCCCCAGCTACTGAGCATGCTCAGCGTCACTTAGAAACGCACAGAAGTTTCAGAATATACATCACTCCTCTAAGGTTTTAGTAGATACCACAAGGGGAAGAGCAGAAAGAAAAGGAAATTTCCAAGCGCTATAAAACGAGATGAGGGAGAAGGAGCTAGGGAGATGAGGGAGGAGGGGCAAGAGGACCAACATGAAATGAACATGAAAAGGATATGGAATGAATGTGAAAGGGTATGGACTGAATCTGAAAGGGAGAGAGAGGAAAGGGACAAGCGGGAGGGACACTGGAGAAAGCAAACTATCAAATACTTAGATCTGTTTTTCAGTCCCATTTTATTTTATTTTTTCTGTCTGTGTTTCTCATGAAGTCCCAGAATCTATCAGACAAGTCGTAATTGAGGGCATATTTTGTAAATAAATAGGAGAGAAGTCTTCTGCATTATAGAAAATAGTTCTTTGCTATATCTCCATCTCTATGTTTACTTGTCCTTACAATAAAAATCTTCCAGCCCCACAACTGCTATTTTTAGCAATGGAGATCTGATGCACTGGTATTTATTTACAAGGTGACTATTGAATAAAAAAGAGCAGTGTTTCACTTCTACCGCCCTCTTGGGTCCTTTAGATAGTTGTTACTTGGAGGTGTGTGACTTTATAACCTAAAGTTAACCATTTGGGAATCCAACTGGAGTTAGATGGTGGAAATAGCTTCTCTGGGACCTTACTTCATTTTTTGAGAGTTCTTTGTCTTTTGCAAACTTTTGTTTTGCTTGTTTTGTTTAGGCTTAGAGATAATCTATTGGCTACTTCCCACTTTGGTTATTTGATTCAAACAAAGAGTGTTAAAAAAATTTTCCCTACATCCCTAATGGAGGACTTAAACTGCTAAACAGTCAAGCGAAATTCTGCATACTGTTAAATATGTAAAATGTTTAGGTAAGGATGAGCGTGTTTTCGAATATGCAAAAACATTTTTGCTTCCCCACACCCACCACCCCCCACAACATACATACACGTTTCTAGTCAACTGGAAGCCTGGGAAGATATGCATTAAATTAGAACAGAGGTTGGCAAATTATAACCCAACCAGTGGGCCAAATTTGGCCTGCCACCTATTTTTTTATGGCCCTTGAGATAAGAACAGTTTTTACATTTTAAAATGGTTGAAAACACATCACAAGAATAATAATCTTTTGTGGTGCATGAAAATTACATGAAATTTTTCTTTCAGTGTCCATAAATAAAGTTTTATTGGAACACAGCCACACCCATTTATTTATTTACTTATTTTCTATGGCTTTCAAGCCACAGAGCCAGAGCTGGATAGATGAAACAGAGCCTAAAATATTCACTATCTGGCCCTCTTCAGAAGAAGTTTGCCAACCCTTGTGCTAGAATATAAAACCTGTCTCAGTGTTGAATGATCTTCATTATTCAGTTTACTGTGAATAAAGAACTATTCTCCTTTTCATAAGTAACAATAGCCTTAAACTTTTAAAACTCCTTTCCCACGTACCTATATGAATTCCAAGAATCATCACAGGTCTCTTTTCATTTGTCTGCATTCAATTCAGCAGACTGACTAATACATGAGTGGCAAATTCATGCAAATTTCTTTTATAGCTGGCCATATTAGCAGCACAATCTATCATTCATTCCATTGAGACTTTCTAAGTCTGTATGTAGAGATCATAGTGTTATAGTGGTTATTTTCAAAATCTTTTATTCCTAATCTCACGTTTTTCATGTGTCAAAGTAAGGATCTCTTACCCTTATAAACTTTAATTCTTTATGTCACATCTCCTGACTGTGATAAGACAGGTGGAGGGCCAGGGTAAACTTAGCTGGGGGTGATAGGAGGATGTTCAGCCAGGCAAAATACGTACACAGAGGGTTGCACCGGTCAGCAAGCAGCTGGCAGTCGAGGCAAGTGGCCTGCATCACTGGCATAGGACAGCCACATCAGGGGAGGAGCAGGGCAGTGGGAAATCTAGAAGCAAAGAAGGTTAGAGATCGAATCAGGCCTGCACTTAGTTGTAGGTAGGTCAGTTTATCAACTGATAATGAAGCTAGGGTATAGGAACAAGCTTTTATTGGCTTCAGTGAAAGACTTGTTAGAATGAGGAAAATAATCAAGATAGAAAGACAGAAATTTGGTTACCGGAAGTGTGGTGCAGGGAAGGTTGGAGGCCAGTTACTAGAACTGGGGAAAAGGTTAATGTGAGATTTGACCTAATGATGAGCCACTTAAGTACAGATGTAACTATCACCATTTTAATTCCCCTCCCACCCTTCACTCTACCCTACCCCCAAGAGTCAGGGTTGGTCCTAGCATCCGAGACCAAGCTCAAGACTTCAGGGAAGGCAGAGGAAGAATTCAAGATGATAGGAAAACAGATACATAATTCCAGTTGGAAATATATGCCATTTAAGTAAGAAACTAAGACTGTCAAGGTACTTCTTTCATTTTTTATATTGCCATGCAATTAAAACAGAAAGAATGCTAATTTAGTTTGAATTTCAAACTAGGTGAGAAAAAAAGAGTGAAAAAAAGTCACTTGTTACTATAGTAAACGTAATTCAGCCTAATTTCCACTCAATCTTCTCAACTTTACATGTGTTTATATGGGAAAGCATTAAAATTTTTCTTAAGAGAGGAGAAATAATCTTAAAAAAAGATCTTGAAAATGAATGAAAGTTAAAAAATAAGCAATAATTATCAAATTACTCTGTTCTCAAGTGTGTGAGTGTCAGTGCCACAGTGGACATTACCAACAACCATGGAAGAGCGGGATTAAATAGACTTTATATATATATTAGAGACTATATATATACACA
>NW_025797250.1:0-8071 GCF_021613505.1 Equus quagga | reverse complement strand
ACACTAGCACAGATGAACTGGTGTTTGACATGGCATGGTACTTTCCACGTTGCTTTAGCAGATTAATGCCTATTGGCAGATTAATGCCTATTGGGTTTTCTTCGTGCTTTTAGCAACAAAATTACAAATAGCTCTGGACAGATTTCATTTGACTTTTATTCTACGGATTGTTCTTTGGAAAGTACTGTGAGAGCAGTGCCAGTAGTATTTTGCCATGCACACAACAGCCAACTGCATAACCTCTGTGAGAAGGGTAGATTCCTCAGTGTCAGAGATATAAATTCATGACCTAAAGCACTCACCTATTTTGTATCCCAGATCAATACATTTTATCTTCCTCACCAAATATTTTGAATACGTTGTCAAAAGTGCCTCACTTAAAGATTTAATATTTAACATTATATCTTCTCATTTTACTGCTATTTTCAGCTCTGGTAATAAAAGGATATATTGAAACACGGTCATATCTGTTGCTATTTCACTGAAAAGGTGAGAAAGGATTTAAAACGAAGGTTATGTAATACATTTGTCAAAACCCATAGAACTGTATAATACAAAGAGTGAATCCTAATGTAAACTATGGACTTCAGTTACTAATGTATAAATATTGGTTCATCAGTTATAACAAAGGTATCACATTAATACAAGATGTAAATAACAAGGGAAATTATGGGAGGAGGGGAAATTTGGGAACTGAACACTTTCTGCTCAATTTTTCTGTAAACCTACAACTATTCTAAAGAAAATTGTCTATTAATTTTTTAAAAATTAAAAAAGCAGGCTACCCTTCTGTACTTTTTTCTTTGGACTTACAATCTGAGTTTATTTCTTGTCATTTATGTTTTATCTTTGCCACCTTGACAAATCTCAATCTTACCCTACCTCATACCATATATAAACATCAATTCTAACTGATGATCTTAATGTGAAATGAAAAACCAATAAATTTCTAGAAGATAAAATAGGAGAGGGCCGGCCCAGTGGTGCAGCGGTTAAGTTGGCACGTTCTGCTTCTCGATGGCCTGGGGTTCGCTGGTTCGGATCCCGGGTGCAGACATGGCACCGCTTGGCAAACGCCATGCTGTGGTAGGCGTCCCATGTATAAAGTAGAGGAAGATGGGCATGGATGTTAGCTCAGGGCTAATCTTCCTCAAAAAAAAAAAAAATAGGAGAATAACTCTATGACCTTGGGTTAGGCAAATACTTCTTAAACAGGACAAAAAAAGCACTAACAACAGAGAAAATGATTGATAAATTGAACTATATTAAAATTATGAACTTCTCTTAGACACTTAAGAGACTGAAAAGGCAAGAATAGAGAGGGAAAAGAGATTTGAGTGTGAGTGTGTGTGTGTGTGTGTGTGTATCTGACAAACTACTCATTACAGAATACACAAGAGCTTTACAAATGAACAAGCAAAAACCAGATAAGCCAGTTTAAAAATGAAGAAAAAACTTATCAGTACTTCATAAAAAAGGCTATCCAAGTAGCCAATAAACAAATGAAAAGTGCTTAACCTCCTCAGTCATCAGAGAAATGCAAATTAAGACTACAATGAAGCACGCTTATACACTCATAAGAATGCCTAAAAGGAAAAAGACTCACATCAAACATTGACAAAGATGTGGAGCAACTAAAACTCTCAAACGTACTGCATGATACTATTTATATAAGGCTCAAAACCCAGCAAATACTAATGAATGATCGGTAAAATGCCTGCCTTTGCTGTGGCATGGGGACAGGGGCAGGAGGAAGTGGGCATGGGGGTAGGAGGCTGAAGATGAGGATAAGACTGGGAAGGGGTTTCTGGGATGGGAGCTTCTAGGATGAAGGTAAGGTTCTGTTTCTTCTCAGTGGTGCTTACGTGTATGGGTTGACTTTGTGACAGTTCACTGAGTGGTACACTAATGATTGTGCCGTTGTGGGCATGTATGTTATACTTTAAAAATTATAGCTACTGACACGAATAGCTAATTACAGCTAAAAAGTATGTCTTTGATATGTACTGATAATTACTGTGACAATAATTGGTCAACAAGA
Organism: Equus quagga; assembly: GCF_021613505.1. NCBI lineage: Eukaryota > Metazoa > Chordata > Mammalia > Perissodactyla > Equidae > Equus > Equus quagga. The sequence goes on along the minus strand of NW_025797250.1, from coordinate 6,030 downwards.
GAGTAGTCATACGTAAACTGACCCAAATACAAAATTATATTTCAACAATTTGGCATTTGAATATGAGACATACTCCTGCAGCAGGAGCTATGGAGATCATCTTGTTGGAAGTACATTTTAGGAATAAAATATCACCCATGTTATGAGGGTTATGGTAGAGTTCAGTTCCATTCCTAAGAGTGCTTTCAGTTGCTACTTCGGATGTGCCACCTCACGTTAGCAGATCACCAACATGTGGACGCTACTGGCAGTGCTAGTGGCTTAGGTGCTCTCTTCACTGCCTGTCAGGTGTCTGTGATAAGGTCCGGCAGAAGGGACCTATAAGTAGCTTTCCCTGGCCTTTCCCAGAACTGCTTTTGATATGAAGAGAAGAAAAGTGGCCTATAACATTAAAAAATTGAGATACAGCTCCCAGGTAACTATTTTCTTTACATAATTTCAGTCCTTCTCTTAATACAAAGCAAAGAAAGGGGTAATGTCCTCTAAGAAAATATAATAGAAACCATATATAATTAACTATTTCAATGCCTCTATTTCAACCATTAGCTCCCACGATTGCTTGGTCTCAAACTAAGTTAAGTCCCTTATAGACTAAGTTCCAATATAGCTAAATGGAGGTAGCGTGATGAAGGTAAGAAAAGTAACACACTAGGAATCACATAATGTCTTCTATCCTTAGTGCTTCCACTAACCATCTGTGTGCCCTGAGGCAAATCTGGGGCTCCAGACTAGATGACCTCTAAGCTCCTCATCTGATGTGAAAATGGCATGATTCTACATGCAATTTTGTAATGTGAACTTGAATATAAACATAATCCTGTCCTAACCATAAGATTTCACTTGAAGTTGTAGGTGGGTGGTATAACAAATCTACTACAAAACTATTTTTCTTTTCTCCTCCAAAAAAAACTATGCAGGCTCTTCCTCCTATCTGCACTTTTACCTCTGACTTCCTAATCACTTTTAAATATCTTGCTCTCTTAACAACAATAATCGTGCCAGCAAATGTCTATTGAGCATTTTCGATGAAGCAGGCATTGTTCTAAGTTTTACACATGTACTCTTCTTTAATCCTCCTAACAACCCTGCTATAATTTCTCCCATTTCAGAAATGAGGAAATTGAAGCACAAGAAGGTTAAATGACTTGCCCATAGTCATAGCCTAGTAAGCAAAAGAGTAAGCATGTGAACCCAGGCAATCTGATGCCAGAGCCCACATGGTAAGAATAGAATAAATAGTAACAATGATCCACCTAAATTCTTACTACTTGCTGAGAACTGTTTCAAAGCACATTAAATACATTATATACAATTTCATAATTCTGTAAGATAGATATTACTATACCTATGGTTAAGAGAGGAAAACTGAGGCATATAAAGTTTATGCAAATTTCTCAAGGATGGATAACTACTAAATAGCTGAGTCAAGATCTGAACAGTGGCCTGCTTCTTTATTGTATTGTCTTTTTTTCCTCTATCCTACTTTTTCTCCCTTTTCTCTTTGCCATTCTTCTCTCATTCACCCACTTTTTCCACCTATTTTTGCTTTAAAATATACAGTATCATGTATTTAATTCATCTCTAACATAAGGGACAACTCAGGGCATAAGTGTAAATTAAGACTGAAGATTAGATTAGAATATATGATATGTAATTCCAAGACCTAAAGCCTCAAAGATATATCATTATTTAGAAAAAATAATTTTGTATGAGTAAAACGCTAACAATATTTTCATGTGTTAAATCATTGTAGGTCAAATGTCTTTAGTAAATACGTACAAACATTATAAGCATATATATAGTAACCTTAGAAATTACAGAAGATATTGAAGCACCTTCTCATAATAATGCTGTCATATGAATTTATTTTTTTCTTCTATGAAATTCTTATACTGCTTCTCTTTGTATAAAATCCTCTTTTGAAAAGAAGCTTTAAGAATTATTTTACTTGCATCACTGTGATTATCATAATTTCAATCTGAAATTTTAATGTTGTTTCTTTAATTTAATATGATATTTTCAGGATTTATTTTTAAATATCTTATTACATCACCCATAGAAATAAGATTGTTAGATTCTTTGCATACACTGTTTACTTCTTACTGGTCTCTGTGGGGTTAATTTGTCACCATTAATAGCTGCATTTTCTCTGCTCTATGTTGACTACTCTGGGGTTTTGTAATAAGACCAGTGCTTCCAAGGACTAAGAGAACTACACCATAATCTTGTCATTGGTGTTGTCTCTATACGTTATATATGAAACTTTTAAAACATCCATAGACTTAGATTCACTACAAATATCTGATAATTTTGTTGTGTCTTACTAAAACTAATCTCAAGACCATAAATTTTTGTGTCATTTTTTTCTCCAATACTTTTTTGAAAAAGCAATTTATTTTATCTTATAATGAAAGGATTATGTCTAAAAATACTATTACCAACAACGCCTTATTCAATATAAACTTTTTAAATGATTTTTTAAAAAATAAAACTTTGAAAACATAAAAATAGATAAAATTCAGTTTCCCAGTGGTCTAAACACAGTATTAGACAGTTGAGTTGTGGAGTATATTTGGTATATCTATAGTCTTATCACATGGGATTGACAAATTCCAATTTACTAAAATGAACAATTTTAGGTTAAGAATGACTCAAATTTGACAAGTTTTTTTGTAATAATTGGTTAAAGCACTGAAGCCCTGTTTCAAAATATTAAAGTATAGGGTAATTTTTTTACTTGTTTTTATTAGATGACTTCAAACAAATAACTTAATTCTTGATTCCACACCAAAAATAGCCGTAAAATAGTGTGAATTCTGTTACCTTATTCTCAGTGTTGCCTTTTGTTTCCTAGGTAATAATTGTCACTCTGTATCAAGAACGTCAAGAGCATGCTCTGTACTTTATAAACATTATTCTGTTAAATCCTCCCAACAGTCCTCTGAAGTAGCCTTTCCAATTCTCCTTTTACAGATGAGGAAAAGAGGTTCAGAGTTTAATTAACATGACTAAGAGGATACAGGCAGGAAGAGGGAAAGCCAAGAGTTGAGCAAAGCTCTGTCTTACTACAAAGCCCATGCTTTTATTTAGTTACTTCAACACTAAGGCCAATTTTGACCAAGTGGTTTTTAAAGAGAAGGGGGAACGTTTTATTTTGGAGGAAGAGCAGAAAATGCTGCTACTTTAATTAACTCCCCTTTGTCTCTGCCCATTAAGACCCAAACTCCCATCTCAAGTATTACAGAACGTTTTAATATTGTTCTTGTTGTCCTTATCTTTCTTAGTTATCCCAAAGATGAAAACTGTTGGTAAAAACCAGTGGGGTGGTGATAGCTAGAATTAGACAGGGGCAGCTTGACAACCCCTACGCCCACAATGCCACCAAATCATGCTACATAGGAGGTTTATCTATGTTACCTACAAGTAGAGGAGATCTTGCTCCATGGTGTGAAGCACTTCCTAAAACAATATTCCTAGTTGCCTAATGTAGTCAACCAACTCTTCAAATCACAAAACAGGGCAGATCCAGTGATGGAATATTTATAGACTAAACACATGGGATGTGCAGAACTGAAGTTTAAAACACATGGAGAGAACTTACACTGCTTTTCAAGATATTAATTTGAAATATCTCACAACTGGAAAGGACTTTTGAGCCACTTATCTCCTTTCACATTGCAGGTATTATTATTGGATGTTGCAAAGTCTGCCTTTGTTTCTGACCATTAAGGACCACAGAAAAATGGCTACATATACAGTTTCACTCACACAAAACCAGCAGTGACACCTTCAAGAGAAATAATCCTAAACATATATTGAAGATTAAGCATAAATGTCATTACCACCATCTGCAAAGCCAGTTGCAGTGATAATAGGTACAGCCACCATAATCAGTCCACTGCTGCTCCAAACATACTTCATCAAGAACTGCTCTATCATGATGTACCACAAACGTTTGGATAAAATGAGGTTCATCTGATCGGCTAAAGCTTTGTAACTTTTCTGGAGTTGCTTCATTTCCACCTAGAGAGGGAAAAAGAGGCAAGAACCCAGCATGAGTTATAAAAGTAAATATTGTATGTCTGAAGGCTTTCTTTAAAGATAGGTACACATTATTTTGTTTTACTTAGTATAGTATGATGTATGATTCTAACAACTAAAAAATACAGATTAATATAAGAATGAGTCATTATTATTTAATTTGGTCACACCTATATTATTCAAAAAAACCCATGATGCTCAGTAAATATGAAGTACATGTCAGTGATTTATAATTTTTATTTCAAAATTACATGCATGAGGTTAAAATTAAACGATATTCTATAAGACATGAGTAAACAATGTTAGAACTTTATCCTTCTTGATCACACCAAAAATATTTGAAAATAAACACATGACACACATATGTGTAATTAGATTCCATTTTCGAACTAACTCAATTTGCTGGATTTTGTCTTAAATGCCGGAAGCCTACAGCATGCTATAATTTAAATCACTGAGTTCAATGATTCAAGAAGAATCACAAGTCAATATGACTAATACAACATATAAGGCCAATTTTCAAGGGGGAGTAGAAGTCCTAAATTTGCTTTAAATTTTCTTCTTCAGATTCCTACTACTGTAAACATTTGTCTTGATAACTAATGATGCTTCAAAAAGTAAATAATTCTGCTTGGGAATTAAAATACCATTTCAACTTAAGAATACCTGAATATTTCATTTGTACTAAGTCATTTGTATTAAGATTTCAGATGCATCACCTTAAAAAATTTGGTCGTATTTAATATTCTGAGGTTACTTCAATGCTCTGGAAGTTTATGTAATTAGGCCAACTATTTTAGGGATCTGCTTAATGTCGAAAATCTTTAGTATTTAGAAATAACGTTCTGAAATTCCTTTTCTCCTCATTTCTTCTCTAATCTTAGCTTTTCTCTCAAAGCCAGACAAAATTTCATTTCACTGCCTCTTTTTATTTGTGTCAAACATGGTGCTGAACATTAACTAAGAGTTGGAAATGCCATTTGTGAGACACACTCTCCTGCACTTCTTAGGACTGAGGACCCTCCACTGCTGACCAGACATGCAAAATTGTTAAACTTGTCTTTCATGTAAAAGGACAGGGTTTTTTTCCTCTTAAAAACAAAGGGCCCTCAATAATAACAACAAGAGAATACCATCCTAAATTTTCCATCTCAAAGGACATGTGTTTACTCAGTTTCCAAACACATTTTCTTCTAATGCTCTACAACCAATTAGGATTTAAGTTTTAAGAAAATGCTTCAGAGATAATTTTGAGCATGTTTGGGTAACTGAGGCCAAGTAGACTGAGTGCTGAAAATTTTATTCTCATGAAACTTTAGAAAAGTTTGCACTCTATAATTCTTTAACAACTTGTGAGTAAAAGGGGTAAGGAAGCATACATTCTAGTACAGGTTTAGATGTCATCGGAGTCTAAAACGCTAAAGAAGTGGGCCCATCAACAGTACAACAGATGGTATCTAGCACTGCAGTGGCAGCTCGAACAGTCTCACATTTCACCCATCATCTTAATTTCTATCTTACCTTATGTCCTCTGTAAAAGGCAATTTCTTCAACATTGGCTATAATTCTGGAGTGCACATACCGCAAATAGCCTTTTCTATGAGCTTCTTCAGCCACCAATTTACCAAATTTGGGAGAGCAGGCTTTCAACACTTTAGCAGTGGCATATACCACAAGCCCTGCTAATAGGGTGGGCCCAATTGGGCTAGCTCCTCTGGATGGAGCAGTCTGGATGAGCGTATAGGAGGTCAGGATTACATCTAAAATAGGTTTGGTCAGATTAGAATACAAGTGAGCCACAGATTGGGAGAACATCATAATATCCTCAGTAAGAGACTGGTCAGGGTTTGCCAGCCTCCCATCCATATTGATCACCTTATAATAAGTCTGATTTGTAAAACAGGTTTCATAGGCATGGCCTACTAGGCAAGTTCTGAAGGCCAAAGCCAGTTTGCACTCCAGGTACCTTATCGCACTGTTCACAGAGGT
>NW_025797249.1:0-3813 GCF_021613505.1 Equus quagga | reverse complement strand
TGTGTATATATATAGTCTCTAATATATATATAAAGTCTATTTAATCCTGCTCTTCCATGGTTGTTGGTAATGTCCACTGTGGCACTGACACTCACACACTTGAGAACAGAGTAATTTGATAATTATTGCTTATTTTTTAACTTTCATTCATTTTCAAGATCTTTTTTTAAGATTATTTCTCCTCTCTTAAGAAAAATTTTAATGCTTTCCCATATAAACACATGTAAAGTTGAGAAGATTGAGTGGAAATTAGGCTGAATTACGTTTACTATAGTAACAAGTGACTTTTTTTCACTCTTTTTTTCTCACCTAGTTTGAAATTCAAACTAAATTAGCATTCTTTCTGTTTTAATTGCATGGCAATATAAAAAATGAAAGAAGTACCTTGACAGTCTTAGTTTCTTACTTAAATGGCATATATTTCCAACTGGAATTATGTATCTGTTTTCCTATCATCTTGAATTCTTCCTCTGCCTTCCCTGAAGTCTTGAGCTTGGTCTCGGATGCTAGGACCAACCCTGACTCTTGGGGGTAGGGTAGAGTGAAGCGTGGGAGGGGAATTAAAATGGTGATAGTTACATCTGTACTTAAGTGGCTCATCATTAGGTCAAATCTCACATTAACCTTTTCCCCAGTTCTAGTAACTGGCCTCCAACCTTCCCTGCACCACACTTTCGGTAACCAAATTTCTGTCTTTCTATCTTGATTATTTTCCTCATTCTAACAAGTCTTTCACTGAAGCCAATAAAAGCTTGTTCCTATACCCTAGCTTCATTATCAGTTGATAAACTGACCTACCTACAACTAAGTGCAGGCCTGATTCGATCTCTAACCTTCTTTGCTTCTAGATTTCCCACTGCCCTGCTCCTCCCCTGATGTGGCTGTCCTATGCCAGTGATGCAGGCCACTTGCCTCGACTGCCAGCTGCTTGCTGACCGGTGCAACCCTCTGTGTACGTATTTTGCCTGGCTGAACATCCTCCTATCACCCCCAGCTAAGTTTACCCTGGCCCTCCACCTGTCTTATCACAGTCAGGAGATGTGACATAAAGAATTAAAGTTTATAAGGGTAAGAGATCCTTACTTTGACACATGAAAAACGTGAGATTAGGAATAAAAGATTTTGAAAATAACCACTATAACACTATGATCTCTACATACAGACTTAGAAAGTCTCAATGGAATGAATGATAGATTGTGCTGCTAATATGGCCAGCTATAAAAGAAATTTGCATGAATTTGCCACTCATGTATTAGTCAGTCTGCTGAATTGAATGCAGACAAATGAAAAGAGACCTGTGATGATTCTTGGAATTCATATAGGTACGTGGGAAAGGAGTTTTAAAAGTTTAAGGCTATTGTTACTTATGAAAAGGAGAATAGTTCTTTATTCACAGTAAACTGAATAATGAAGATCATTCAACACTGAGACAGGTTTTATATTCTAGCACAAGGGTTGGCAAACTTCTTCTGAAGAGGGCCAGATAGTGAATATTTTAGGCTCTGTTTCATCTATCCAGCTCTGGCTCTGTGGCTTGAAAGCCATAGAAAATAAGTAAATAAATAAATGGGTGTGGCTGTGTTCCAATAAAACTTTATTTATGGACACTGAAAGAAAAATTTCATGTAATTTTCATGCACCACAAAAGATTATTATTCTTGTGATGTGTTTTCAACCATTTTAAAATGTAAAAACTGTTCTTATCTCAAGGGCCATAAAAAAATAGGTGGCAGGCCAAATTTGGCCCACTGGTTGGGTTATAATTTGCCAACCTCTGTTCTAATTTAATGCATATCTTCCCAGGCTTCCAGTTGACTAGAAACGTGTATGTATGTTGTGGGGGGTGGTGGGTGTGGGGAAGCAAAAATGTTTTTGCATATTCGAAAACACGCTCATCCTTACCTAAACATTTTACATATTTAACAGTATGCAGAATTTCGCTTGACTGTTTAGCAGTTTAAGTCCTCCATTAGGGATGTAGGGAAAATTTTTTTAACACTCTTTGTTTGAATCAAATAACCAAAGTGGGAAGTAGCCAATAGATTATCTCTAAGCCTAAACAAAACAAGCAAAACAAAAGTTTGCAAAAGACAAAGAACTCTCAAAAAATGAAGTAAGGTCCCAGAGAAGCTATTTCCACCATCTAACTCCAGTTGGATTCCCAAATGGTTAACTTTAGGTTATAAAGTCACACACCTCCAAGTAACAACTATCTAAAGGACCCAAGAGGGCGGTAGAAGTGAAACACTGCTCTTTTTTATTCAATAGTCACCTTGTAAATAAATACCAGTGCATCAGATCTCCATTGCTAAAAATAGCAGTTGTGGGGCTGGAAGATTTTTATTGTAAGGACAAGTAAACATAGAGATGGAGATATAGCAAAGAACTATTTTCTATAATGCAGAAGACTTCTCTCCTATTTATTTACAAAATATGCCCTCAATTACGACTTGTCTGATAGATTCTGGGACTTCATGAGAAACACAGACAGAAAAAATAAAATAAAATGGGACTGAAAAACAGATCTAAGTATTTGATAGTTTGCTTTCTCCAGTATCCCTCCCGCTTGTCCCTTTCCTCTCTCTCCCTTTCAGATTCAGTCCATACCCTTTCACATTCATTCCATATCCTTTTCATGTTCATTTCATGTTGGTCCTCTTGCCCCTCCTCCCTCATCTCCCTAGCTCCTTCTCCCTCATCTCGTTTTATAGCGCTTGGAAATTTCCTTTTCTTTCTGCTCTTCCCCTTGTGGTATCTACTAAAACCTTAGAGGAGTGATGTATATTCTGAAACTTCTGTGCGTTTCTAAGTGACGCTGAGCATGCTCAGTAGCTGGGGCAGGTTTTGTCGCCAGCGGCTGCCCTGATTCGACCTTTCCAAAAATAGACATTTAACTCTTTGGACTCCTGCCTAAGGATGTAATTCGCTTTGCTTTCTCCTCATTTTCAAGGTTCAAAGGGAAGCGGCGAGGATTCCAAGGTCCCACCATCCTCACAGCCAATGAGGGGCCTGTGAGGGAGGAGCTTGGGGCGGCTTAGTGCAGCTTGAGCTTCTGAGGGAATCATCCCCAGTAGGTGCGGTGGAGTCTGAGCTCTGCTGCATCTGTCACAGCAGAACAAAATTGAAAAAAACAAAAGCAAAATTTAAAAAAAGAAGAGAAGAAATGCTGCGGACTATGGAACGCTGTAGGACTTTCTGAAACATTTGCTGGGGATTCCGGTGGATCATGATCTTTTAAAACCAATTCTTTCTGAAGCCGGTTTGGGTAATTGGGAAAATGACACGTATGCTAAATGCAGCAGCTGATCGAGTGAAATGGACCAGATCGAGCGCTGCTAAAAGGGCTGCCTGCCTGGTGGCTGCGGCATATGCTCTGAAAACCCTCTATCCCATCATTAGCAAGCGTTTAAAGCAATCTGGCCACAGGAAGAGAAAAGAAGCAGCTTACCCGACTGCAGAGAACAGAGAAATACTGCATTGCACCGAGACCACTTGTAAAAATTCTTCGCCTGGAGTGAATGCAGATTTTTTCAAACAGCTGCTAGAACTTTGGAAAATTCTCTTTCCAAAACTTGTGACCACTGAAACAGGATGGCTCTGCCTCCACTCGGTGGCTCTGATCTCAAGAACATTTCTGTCTATCTATGTGGCTGGTCTGGATGGACAAATCGTGAAAAGCATTGTGGAAAAGAAGCCTCGGGCTTTCATCATCAAATTACTCAAGTGGCTTATGATTGCCATCCCTGCTACCTCTGTGAACAGTGCAATAAGGTACCTGGAGTGCAAACTGGCTTTCATCATCAAATTAATCAA
>NW_025797248.1:0-3813 GCF_021613505.1 Equus quagga | reverse complement strand
TGTGTATATATATAGTCTCTAATATATATATAAAGTCTATTTAATCCCGCTCTTCCATGGTTGTTGGTAATGTCCACTGTGGCACTGACACTCACACACTTGAGAACAGAGTAATTTGATAATTATTGCTTATTTTTTAACTTTCATTCATTTTCAAGATCTTTTTTTAAGATTATTTCTCCTCTCTTAAGAAAAATTTTAATGCTTTCCCATATAAACACATGTAAAGTTGAGAAGATTGAGTGGAAATTAGGCTGAATTACGTTTACTATAGTAACAAGTGACTTTTTTTCACTCTTTTTTTCTCACCTAGTTTGAAATTCAAACTAAATTAGCATTCTTTCTGTTTTAATTGCATGGCAATATAAAAAATGAAAGAAGTACCTTGACAGTCTTAGTTTCTTACTTAAATGGCATATATTTCCAACTGGAATTATGTATCTGTTTTCCTATCATCTTGAATTCTTCCTCTGCCTTCCCTGAAGTCTTGAGCTTGGTCTCGGATGCTAGGACCAACCCTGACTCTTGGGGGTAGGGTAGAGTGAAGGGTGGGAGGGGAATTAAAATGGTGATAGTTACATCTGTACTTAAGTGGCTCATCATTAGGTCAAATCTCACATTAACCTTTTCCCCAGTTCTAGTAACTGGCCTCCAACCTTCCCTGCACCACACTTCCGGTAACCAAATTTCTGTCTTTCTATCTTGATTATTTTCCTCATTCTAACAAGTCTTTCACTGAAGCCAATAAAAGCTTGTTCCTATACCCTAGCTTCATTATCAGTTGATAAACTGACCTACCTACAACTAAGTGCAGGCCTGATTCGATCTCTAACCTTCTTTGCTTCTAGATTTCCCACTGCCCTGCTCCTCCCCTGATGTGGCTGTCCTATGCCAGTGATGCAGGCCACTTGCCTCGACTGCCAGCTGCTTGCTGACCGGTGCAACCCTCTGTGTACGTATTTTGCCTGGCTGAACATCCTCCTATCACCCCCAGCTAAGTTTACCCTGGCCCTCCACCTGTCTTATCACAGTCAGGAGATGTGACATAAAGAATTAAAGTTTATAAGGGTAAGAGATCCTTACTTTGACACATGAAAAACGTGAGATTAGGAATAAAAGATTTTGAAAATAACCACTATAACACTATGATCTCTACATACAGACTTAGAAAGTCTCAATGGAATGAATGATAGATTGTGCTGCTAATATGGCCAGCTATAAAAGAAATTTGCATGAATTTGCCACTCATGTATTAGTCAGTCTGCTGAATTGAATGCAGACAAATGAAAAGAGACCTGTGATGATTCTTGGAATTCATATAGGTACGTGGGAAAGGAGTTTTAAAAGTTTAAGGCTATTGTTACTTATGAAAAGGAGAATAGTTCTTTATTCACAGTAAACTGAATAATGAAGATCATTCAACACTGAGACAGGTTTTATATTCTAGCACAAGGGTTGGCAAACTTCTTCTGAAGAGGGCCAGATAGTGAATATTTTAGGCTCTGTTTCATCTATCCAGCTCTGGCTCTGTGGCTTGAAAGCCATAGAAAATAAGTAAATAAATAAATGGGTGTGGCTGTGTTCCAATAAAACTTTATTTATGGACACTGAAAGAAAAATTTCATGTAATTTTCATGCACCACAAAAGATTATTATTCTTGTGATGTGTTTTCAACCATTTTAAAATGTAAAAACTGTTCTTATCTCAAGGGCCATAAAAAAATAGGTGGCAGGCCAAATTTGGCCCACTGGTTGGGTTATAATTTGCCAACCTCTGTTCTAATTTAATGCATATCTTCCCAGGCTTCCAGTTGACTAGAAACGTGTATGTATGTTGTGGGGGGTGGTGGGTGTGGGGAAGCAAAAATGTTTTTGCATATTCGAAAACACGCTCATCCTTACCTAAACATTTTACATATTTAACAGTATGCAGAATTTCGCTTGACTGTTTAGCAGTTTAAGTCCTCCATTAGGGATGTAGGGAAAATTTTTTTAACACTCTTTGTTTGAATCAAATAACCAAAGTGGGAAGTAGCCAATAGATTATCTCTAAGCCTAAACAAAACAAGCAAAACAAAAGTTTGCAAAAGACAAAGAACTCTCAAAAAATGAAGTAAGGTCCCAGAGAAGCTATTTCCACCATCTAACTCCAGTTGGATTCCCAAATGGTTAACTTTAGGTTATAAAGTCACACACCTCCAAGTAACAACTATCTAAAGGACCCAAGAGGGCGGTAGAAGTGAAACACTGCTCTTTTTTATTCAATAGTCACCTTGTAAATAAATACCAGTGCATCAGATCTCCATTGCTAAAAATAGCAGTTGTGGGGCTGGAAGATTTTTATTGTAAGGACAAGTAAACATAGAGATGGAGATATAGCAAAGAACTATTTTCTATAATGCAGAAGACTTCTCTCCTATTTATTTACAAAATATGCCCTCAATTACGACTTGTCTGATAGATTCTGGGACTTCATGAGAAACACAGACAGAAAAAATAAAATAAAATGGGACTGAAAAACAGATCTAAGTATTTGATAGTTTGCTTTCTCCAGTGTCCCTCCCGCTTGTCCCTTTCCTCTCTCTCCCTTTCAGATTCAGTCCATACCCTTTCACATTCATTCCATATCCTTTTCATGTTCATTTCATGTTGGTCCTCTTGCCCCTCCTCCCTCATCTCCCTAGCTCCTTCTCCCTCATCTCGTTTTATAGCGCTTGGAAATTTCCTTTTCTTTCTGCTCTTCCCCTTGTGGTATCTACTAAAACCTTAGAGGAGTGATGTATATTCTGAAACTTCTGTGCGTTTCTAAGTGACGCTGAGCATGCTCAGTAGCTGGGGCAGGTTTTGTCGCCAGCGGCTGCCCTGATTCGACCTTTCCAAAAATAGACATTTAACTCTTTGGACTCCTGCCTAAGGATGTAATTCGCTTTGCTTTCTCCTCATTTTCAAGGTTCAAAGGGAAGCGGCGAGGATTCCAAGGTCCCACCATCCTCACAGCCAATGAGGGGCCTGTGAGGGAGGAGCTTGGGGCGGCTTAGTGCAGCTTGAGCTTCTGAGGGAATCATCCCCAGTAGGTGCGGTGGAGTCTGAGCTCTGCTGCATCTGTCACAGCAGAACAAAATTGAAAAAAACAAAAGCAAAATTTAAAAAAAGAAGAGAAGAAATGCTGCGGACTATGGAACGCTGTAGGACTTTCTGAAACATTTGCTGGGGATTCCGGTGGATCATGATCTTTTAAAACCAATTCTTTCTGAAGCCGGTTTGGGTAATTGGGAAAATGACACGTATGCTAAATGCAGCAGCTGATCGAGTGAAATGGACCAGATCGAGCGCTGCTAAAAGGGCTGCCTGCTTGGTGGCTGCGGCATATGCTCTGAAAACCCTCTATCCCATCATTAGCAAGCGTTTAAAGCAATCTGGCCACAGGAAGAGAAAAGAAGCAGCTTACCCGACTGCAGAGAACAGAGAAATACTGCATTGCACCGAGACCACTTGTAAAAATTCTTCGCCTGGAGTGAATGCAGATTTTTTCAAACAGCTGCTAGAACTTCGGAAAATTCTCTTTCCAAAACTTGTGACCACTGAAACAGGATGGCTCTGCCTCCACTCGGTGGCTCTGATCTCGAGAACATTTCTGTCTATCTATGTGGCTGGTCTGGATGGACAAATCGTGAAAAGCATTGTGGAAAAGAAGCCTCGGGCTTTCATCATCAAATTACTCAAGTGGCTTATGATTGCCATCCCTGCTACCTCTGTGAACAGTGCAATAAGGTACCTGGAGTGCAAACTGGCTTTCATCATCAAATTAATCAA
>NW_025797247.1:0-8070 GCF_021613505.1 Equus quagga | reverse complement strand
ACCTCTGTGAACAGTGCGATAAGGTACCTGGAGTGCAAACTGGCTTTGGCCTTCAGAACTTGCCTAGTAGGCCATGCCTATGAAACCTGTTTTACAAATCAGACTTATTATAAGGTGATCAATATGGATGGGAGGCTGGCAAACCCTGACCAGTCTCTTACTGAGGATATTATGATGTTCTCCCAATCTGTGGCTCACTTGTATTCTAATCTGACCAAACCTATTTTAGATGTAATCCTGACCTCCTATACGCTCATCCAGACTGCTCCATCCAGAGGAGCTAGCCCAATTGGGCCCACCCTATTAGCAGGGCTTGTGGTATATGCCACTGCTAAAGTGTTGAAAGCCTGCTCTCCCAAATTTGGTAAATTGGTGGCTGAAGAAGCTCATAGAAAAGGCTATTTGCGGTATGTGCACTCCAGAATTATAGCCAATGTTGAAGAAATTGCCTTTTACAGAGGACATAAGGTAAGATAGAAATTAAGATGATGGGTGAAATGTGAGACTGTTCGAGCTGCCACTGCAGTGCTAGATACCATCTGTTGTACTGTTGATGGGCCCACTTCTTTAGCGTTTTAGACTCCGATGACATCTAAACCTGTACTAGAATGTATGCTTCCTTACCCCTTTTACTCACAAGTTGTTAAAGAATTATAGAGTGCAAACTTTTCTAAAGTTTCATGAGAATAAAATTTTCAGCACTCAGTCTACTTGGCCTCAGTTACCCAAACATGCTCAAAATTATCTCTGAAGCATTTTCTTAAAACTTAAATCCTAATTGGTTGTAGAGCATTAGAAGAAAATGTGTTTGGAAACTGAGTAAACACATGTCCTTTGAGATGGAAAATTTAGGATGGTATTCTCTTGTTGTTATTATTGAGGGCCCTTTGTTTTTAAGAGGAAAAAAACCCTGTCCTTTTACATGAAAGACAAGTTTAACAATTTTGCATGTCTGGTCAGCAGTGGAGGGTCCTCAGTCCTAAGAAGTGCAGGAGAGTGTGTCTCACAAATGGCATTTCCAACTCTTAGTTAATGTTCAGCACCATGTTTGACACAAATAAAAAGAGGCAGTGAAATGAAATTTTGTCTGGCTTTGAGAGAAAAGCTAAGATTAGAGAAGAAATGAGGAGAAAAGGAATTTCAGAACGTTATTTCTAAATACTAAAGATTTTCGACATTAAGCAGATCCCTAAAATAGTTGGCCTAATTACATAAACTTCCAGAGCATTGAAGTAACCTCAGAATATTAAATACGACCAAATTTTTTAAGGTGATGCATCTGAAATCTAAATACAAATGACTTAGTACAAATGAAATATTCAGGTATTCTTAAGTTGAAATGGTATTTTAATTCCCAAGCAGAATTATTTACTTTTTGAAGCATCATTAGTTATCAAGACAAATGTTTACAGTAGTAGGAATCTGAAGAAGAAAATTTAAAGCAAATTTAGGACTTCTACTCCCCCTTGAAAATTGGCCTTATATGTTGTATTAGTCATATTGACTTGTGATTCTTCTTGAATCATTGAACTCAGTGATTTAAATTATAGCATGCTGTAGGCTTCCGGCATTTAAGACAAAATCCAGCAAATTGAGTTAGTTCGAAAATGGAATCTAATTACACATATGTGTGTCATGTGTTTATTTTCAAATATTTTTGGTGTGATCAAGAAGGATAAAGTTCTAACATTGTTTACTCATGTCTTATAGAATATCGTTTAATTTTAACCTCATGCATGTAATTTTGAAATAAAAATTATAAATCACTGACATGTACTTCATATTTACTGAGCATCATGGGTTTTTTTGAATAATATAGGTGTGACCAAATTAAATAATAATGACTCATTCTTATATTAATCTGTATTTTTTAGTTGTTAGAATCATACATCATACTATACTAAGTAAAACAAAATAATGTGTACCTATCTTTAAAGAAAGCCTTCAGACATACAATATTTACTTTTATAACTCATGCTGGGTTCTTGCCTCTTTTTCCCTCTCTAGGTGGAAATGAAGCAACTCCAGAAAAGTTACAAAGCTTTAGCCGATCAGATGAACCTCATTTTATCCAAACGTTTGTGGTACATCATGATAGAGCAGTTCTTGATGAAGTATGTTTGGAGCAGCAGTGGACTGATTATGGTGGCTGTACCTATTATCACTGCAACTGGCTTTGCAGATGGTGGTAATGACATTTATGCTTAATCTTCAATATATGTTTAGGATTATTTCTCTTGAAGGTGTCACTGCTGGTTTTGTGTGAGTGAAACTGTATATGTAGCCATTTTTCTGTGGTCCTTAATGGTCAGAAACAAAGGCAGACTTTGCAACATCCAATAATAATACCTGCAATGTGAAAGGAGATAAGTGGCTCAAAAGTCCTTTCCAGTTGTGAGATATTTCAAATTAATATCTTGAAAAGCAGTGTAAGTTCTCTCCATGTGTTTTAAACTTCAGTTCTGCACATCCCATGTGTTTAGTCTATAAATATTCCATCACTGGATCTGCCCTGTTTTGTGATTTGAAGAGTTGGTTGACTACATTAGGCAACTAGGAATATTGTTTAGGAAGTGCTTCACACCATGGAGCAAGATCTCCTCTACTTGTAGGTAACATAGATAAACCTCCTATGTAGCATGATTTGGTGGCATTGTGGGCGTAGGGGTTGTCAAGCTGCCCCTGTCTAATTCTAGCTATCACCACCCCACTGGTTTTTACCAACAGTTTTCATCTTTGGGATAACTAAGAAAGATAAGGACAACAAGAACAATATTAAAACGTTCTGTAATACTTGAGATGGGAGTTTGGGTCTTAATGGGCAGAGACAAAGGGGAGTTAATTAAAGTAGCAGCATTTTCTGCTCTTCCTCCAAAATAAAACGTTCCCCCTTCTCTTTAAAAACCACTTGGTCAAAATTGGCCTTAGTGTTGAAGTAACTAAATAAAAGCATGGGCTTTGTAGTAAGACAGAGCTTTGCTCAACTCTTGGCTTTCCCTCTTCCTGCCTGTATCCTCTTAGTCATGTTAATTAAACTCTGAACCTCTTTTCCTCATCTGTAAAAGGAGAATTGGAAAGGCTACTTCAGAGGACTGTTGGGAGGATTTAACAGAATAATGTTTATAAAGTACAGAGCATGCTCTTGACGTTCTTGATACAGAGTGACAATTATTACCTAGGAAACAAAAGGCAACACTGAGAATAAGGTAACAGAATTCACACTATTTTACGGCTATTTTTGGTGTGGAATCAAGAATTAAGTTATTTGTTTGAAGTCATCTAATAAAAACAAGTAAAAAAATTACCCTATACTTTAATATTTTGAAACAGGGCTTCAGTGCTTTAACCAATTATTACAAAAAAACTTGTCAAATTTGAGTCATTCTTAACCTAAAATTGTTCATTTTAGTAAATTGGAATTTGTCAATCCCATGTGATAAGACTATAGATATACCAAATATACTCCACAACTCAACTGTCTAATACTGTGTTTAGACCACTGGGAAACTGAATTTTATCTATTTTTATGTTTTCAAAGTTTTATTTTTTAAAAAATCATTTAAAAAGTTTATATTTTATAAGGCGTTGTTAGTAATAGTATTTTTAGACATAATCCTTTCATTATAAGATAAAATAAATTGCTTTTTCAAAAAAGTATTGGAGAAAAAAATGACACAAAAATTTATGGTCTTGAGATTAGTTTTAGTAAGACACAACAAAATTATCAGATATTTGTAGTGAATCTAAGTCTATGGATGTTTTAAAAGTTTCATATATAACGTATAGAGACAACACCAATGACAAGATTATGGTGTAGTTCTCTTAGTCCTTGGAAGCACTGGTCTTATTACAAAACCCCAGAGTATTCAACATAGAGCAGAGAAAATGCAGCTATTAATGGTGACAAATTAACCCCACAGAGACCAGTAAGAAGTAAACAGTGTATGCAAAGAATCTAACAATCTTATTTCTATGGGTGATGTAATAAGATATTTAAAAATAAATCCTGAAAATATCATATTAAATTAAAGAAACAACATTAAAATTTCAGATTGAAATTATGATAATCACAGTGATGCAAGTAAAATAATTCTTAAAGCTTCTTTTCAAAAGAGGATTTTATACAAAGAGAAGCAGTATAAGAATTTCATAGAAGAAAAAAATAAATTCATATGACAGCATTATTATGAGAAGGTGCTTCAATATCTTCTGTAATTTCTAAGGTTACTATATATATGCTTATAATGTTTGTACGTATTTACTAAAGACATTTGACCTACAATGATTTAACACATGAAAATATTGTTAGCGTTTTACTCATACAAAATTATTTTTTCTAAATAATGATATATCTTTGAGGCTTTAGGTCTTGGAATTACATATCATATATTCTAATCTAATCTTCAGTCTTAATTTACACTTATGCCCTGAGTTGTCCCTTATGTTAGAGATGAATTAAATACATGATACTGTATATTTTAAAGCAAAAATAGGTGGAAAAAGTGGGTGAATGAGAGAAGAATGGCAAAGAGAAAAGGGAGAAAAAGTAGGATAGAGGAAAAAAAGACAATACAATAAAGAAGCAGGCCACTGTTCAGATCTTGACTCAGCTATTTAGTAGTTATCCATCCTTGAGAAATTTGCATAAACTTTATATGCCTCAGTTTTCCTCTCTTAACCATAGGTATAGTAATATCTATCTTACAGAATTATGAAATTGTATATAATGTATTTAATGTGCTTTGAAACAGTTCTCAGCAAGTAGTAAGAATTTAGGTGGATCATTGTTACTATTTATTCTATTCTTACCATGTGGGCTCTGGCATCAGATTGCCTGGGTTCACATGCTTACTCTTTTGCTTACTAGGCTATGACTATGGGCAAGTCATTTAACCTTCTTGTGCTTCAATTTCCTCATTTCTGAAATGGGAGAAATTATAGCAGGGTTGTTAGGAGGATTAAAGAAGAGTACATGTGTAAAACTTAGAACAATGCCTGCTTCATCGAAAATGCTCAATAGACATTTGCTGGCACGATTATTGTTGTTAAGAGAGCAAGATATTTAAAAGTGATTAGGAAGTCAGAGGTAAAAGTGCAGATAGGAGGAAGAGCCTGCATAGTTTTTTTTGGAGGAGAAAAGAAAAATAGTTTTGTAGTAGATTTGTTATACCACCCACCTACAACTTCAAGTGAAATCTTATGGTTAGGACAGGATTATGTTTATATTCAAGTTCACATTACAAAATTGCATGTAGAATCATGCCATTTTCACATCAGATGAGGAGCTTAGAGGTCATCTAGTCTGGAGCCCCAGATTTGCCTCAGGGCACACAGATGGTTAGTGGAAGCACTAAGGATAGAAGACATTATGTGATTCCTAGTGTGTTACTTTTCTTACCTTCATCACGCTACCTCCATTTAGCTATATTGGAACTTAGTCTATAAGGGACTTAACTTAGTTTGAGACCAAGCAATCGTGGGAGCTAATGGTTGAAATAGAGGCATTGAAATAGTTAATTATATATGGTTTCTATTATATTTTCTTAGAGGACATTACCCCTTTCTTTGCTTTGTATTAAGAGAAAGACTGAAATTATGTAAAGAAAATAGTTACCTGGGAGCTGTATCTCAATTTTTTAATGTTATAGGCCACTTTTCTTCTCTTCATATCAAAAGCAGTTCTGGGAAAGGCCAGGGAAAGCTACTTATAGGTCCCTTCTGCCGGACCTTATCACAGACACCTGACAGGCAGTGAAGAGAGCACCTAAGCCACTAGCACTGCCAGTAGCGTCCACATGTTGGTGATCTGCTAACGTGAGGTGGCACATCCGAAGTAGCAACTGAAAGCACTCTTAGGAATGGAACTGAACTCTACCATAACCCTCATAACATGGGTGATATTTTATTCCTAAAATGTACTTCCAACAAGATGATCTCCATAGCTCCTGCTGCAGGAGTATGTCTCATATTCAAATGCCAAATTGTTGAAATATAATTTTGTATTTGGGTCAGTTTACATATGACTACTCTCTTGTTGACCAATTATTGTCACAGTAATTATCAGTACATATCAAAGACATACTTTTTAGCTGTAATTAGCTATTCGTGTCAGTAGCTATAATTTTTAAAGTATAACATACATGCCCACAACGGCACAATCATTAGTGTACCACTCAGTGAACTGTCACAAAGTCAACCCATACACGTAAGCACCACTGAGAAGAAACAGAACCTTACCTTCATCCTAGAAGCTCCCATCCCAGAAACCCCTTCCCAGTCTTATCCTCATCTTCAGCCTCCTACCCCCATGCCCACTTCCTCCTGCCCCTGTCCCCATGCCACAGCAAAGGCAGGCATTTTACCGATCATTCATTAGTATTTGCTGGGTTTTGAGCCTTATATAAATAGTATCATGCAGTACGTATGAGAGTTTTAGTTGCTCCACATCTTTGTCAATGTTTGATGTGAGTCTTTTTCCTTTTAGGCATTCTTATGAGTGTATAAGCGTGCTTCATTGTAGGCTTAATTTGCATTTCTCTGATGACTGAGGAGGTTAAGCACTTTTCATTTGTTTATTGGCTACTTGGATAGCCTTTTTTATGAAGTACCGATAAGTTTTTTCTTCATTTTTAAACTGGCTTATCTGGTTTTTGCTTGTTCATTTGTAAAGCTCTTGTGTATTCTGTAATGAGTAGTTTGTCAGATACACACACACACACACACACACTCACACTCAAATCTCTTTTCCCTCTCTATTCTTGCCTTTTCAGTCTCTTAAGTGTCTAAGAGAAGTTCATAATTTTAATATAGTTCAATTTATCAATCATTTTCTCTGTTGTTAGTGCTTTTTTTGTCCTGTTTAAGAAGTATTTGCCTAACCCAAGGTCATAGAGTTATTCTCCTATTTTTTTTTTTTTTGAGGAAGATTAGCCCTGAGCTAACATCCATGCCCATCTTCCTCTACTTTATACATGGGACGCCTACCACAGCATGGCGTTTGCCAAGCGGTGCCATGTCTGCACCCGGGATCCGAACCAGCGAACCCCAGGCCATCGAGAAGCAGAACGTGCCAACTTAACCGCTGCACCACTGGGCCGGCCCTCTCCTATTTTATCTTCTAGAAATTTATTGGTTTTTCATTTCACATTAAGATCATCAGTTAGAATTGATGTTTATATATGGTATGAGGTAGGGTAAGATTGAGATTTGTCAAGGTGGCAAAGATAAAACATAAATGACAAGAAATAAACTCAGATTGTAAGTCCAAAGAAAAAAGTACAGAAGGGTAGCCTGCTTTTTTAATTTTTAAAAAATTAATAGACAATTTTCTTTAGAATAGTTGTAGGTTTACAGAAAAATTGAGCAGAAAGTGTTCAGTTTCCAAATTTCCCCTCCTCCCATAATTTCCCTTGTTATTTACATCTTGTATTAATGTGATACCTTTGTTATAACTGATGAACCAATATTTATACATTAGTAACTGAAGTCCATAGTTTACATTAGGATTCACTCTTTGTATTATACAGTTCTATGGGTTTTGACAAATGTATTACATAACCTTCGTTTTAAATCCTTTCTCACCTTTTCAGTGAAATAGCAACAGATATGACCGTGTTTCAATATATCCTTTTATTACCAGAGCTGAAAATAGCAGTAAAATGAGAAGATATAATGTTAAATATTAAATCTTTAAGTGAGGCACTTTTGACAACGTATTCAAAATATTTGGTGAGGAAGATAAAATGTATTGATCTGGGATACAAAATAGGTGAGTGCTTTAGGTCATGAATTTATATCTCTGACACTGAGGAATCTACCCTTCTCACAGAGGTTATGCAGTTGGCTGTTGTGTGCATGGCAAAATACTACTGGCACTGCTCTCACAGTACTTTCCAAAGAACAATCCGTAGAATAAAAGTCA
The DNA here is from genome assembly GCF_021613505.1 of Equus quagga. Lineage (NCBI taxonomy): Eukaryota > Metazoa > Chordata > Mammalia > Perissodactyla > Equidae > Equus > Equus quagga. The sequence continues at coordinate 149 of NW_025797247.1, read as the reverse complement.
AATGAAATCTGTCCAGAGCTATTTGTAATTTTGTTGCTAAAAGCACGAAGAAAACCCAATAGGCATTAATCTGCCAATAGGCATTAATCTGCTAAGGCAACATGGAAAGTACCATGCCATGTCAAACACCAGTTCATCTGTGCTAGTGT
>NW_025797246.1:0-8071 GCF_021613505.1 Equus quagga | reverse complement strand
ACCTCTGTGAACAGTGCGATAAGGTACCTGGAGTGCAAACTGGCTTTGGCCTTCAGAACTTGCCTAGTAGGCCATGCCTATGAAACCTGTTTTACAAATCAGACTTATTATAAGGTGATCAATATGGATGGGAGGCTGGCAAACCCTGACCAGTCTCTTACTGAGGATATTATGATGTTCTCCCAATCTGTGGCTCACTTGTATTCTAATCTGACCAAACCTATTTTAGATGTAATCCTGACCTCCTATACGCTCATCCAGACTGCTCCATCCAGAGGAGCTAGCCCAATTGGGCCCACCCTATTAGCAGGGCTTGTGGTATATGCCACTGCTAAAGTGTTGAAAGCCTGCTCTCCCAAATTTGGTAAATTGGTGGCTGAAGAAGCTCATAGAAAAGGCTATTTGCGGTATGTGCACTCCAGAATTATAGCCAATGTTGAAGAAATTGCCTTTTACAGAGGACATAAGGTAAGATAGAAATTAAGATGATGGGTGAAATGTGAGACTGTTCGAGCTGCCACTGCAGTGCTAGATACCATCTGTTGTACTGTTGATGGGCCCACTTCTTTAGCGTTTTAGACTCCGATGACATCTAAACCTGTACTAGAATGTATGCTTCCTTACCCCTTTTACTCACAAGTTGTTAAAGAATTATAGAGTGCAAACTTTTCTAAAGTTTCATGAGAATAAAATTTTCAGCACTCAGTCTACTTGGCCTCAGTTACCCAAACATGCTCAAAATTATCTCTGAAGCATTTTCTTAAAACTTAAATCCTAATTGGTTGTAGAGCATTAGAAGAAAATGTGTTTGGAAACTGAGTAAACACATGTCCTTTGAGATGGAAAATTTAGGATGGTATTCTCTTGTTGTTATTATTGAGGGCCCTTTGTTTTTAAGAGGAAAAAAACCCTGTCCTTTTACATGAAAGACAAGTTTAACAATTTTGCATGTCTGGTCAGCAGTGGAGGGTCCTCAGTCCTAAGAAGTGCAGGAGAGTGTGTCTCACAAATGGCATTTCCAACTCTTAGTTAATGTTCAGCACCATGTTTGACACAAATAAAAAGAGGCAGTGAAATGAAATTTTGTCTGGCTTTGAGAGAAAAGCTAAGATTAGAGAAGAAATGAGGAGAAAAGGAATTTCAGAACGTTATTTCTAAATACTAAAGATTTTCGACATTAAGCAGATCCCTAAAATAGTTGGCCTAATTACATAAACTTCCAGAGCATTGAAGTAACCTCAGAATATTAAATACGACCAAATTTTTTAAGGTGATGCATCTGAAATCTTAATACAAATGACTTAGTACAAATGAAATATTCAGGTATTCTTAAGTTGAAATGGTATTTTAATTCCCAAGCAGAATTATTTACTTTTTGAAGCATCATTAGTTATCAAGACAAATGTTTACAGTAGTAGGAATCTGAAGAAGAAAATTTAAAGCAAATTTAGGACTTCTACTCCCCCTTGAAAATTGGCCTTATATGTTGTATTAGTCATATTGACTTGTGATTCTTCTTGAATCATTGAACTCAGTGATTTAAATTATAGCATGCTGTAGGCTTCCGGCATTTAAGACAAAATCCAGCAAATTGAGTTAGTTCGAAAATGGAATCTAATTACACATATGTGTGTCATGTGTTTATTTTCAAATATTTTTGGTGTGATCAAGAAGGATAAAGTTCTAACATTGTTTACTCATGTCTTATAGAATATCGTTTAATTTTAACCTCATGCATGTAATTTTGAAATAAAAATTATAAATCACTGACATGTACTTCATATTTACTGAGCATCATGGGTTTTTTTGAATAATATAGGTGTGACCAAATTAAATAATAATGACTCATTCTTATATTAATCTGTATTTTTTAGTTGTTAGAATCATACATCATACTATACTAAGTAAAACAAAATAATGTGTACCTATCTTTAAAGAAAGCCTTCAGACATACAATATTTACTTTTATAACTCATGCTGGGTTCTTGCCTCTTTTTCCCTCTCTAGGTGGAAATGAAGCAACTCCAGAAAAGTTACAAAGCTTTAGCCGATCAGATGAACCTCATTTTATCCAAACGTTTGTGGTACATCATGATAGAGCAGTTCTTGATGAAGTATGTTTGGAGCAGCAGTGGACTGATTATGGTGGCTGTACCTATTATCACTGCAACTGGCTTTGCAGATGGTGGTAATGACATTTATGCTTAATCTTCAATATATGTTTAGGATTATTTCTCTTGAAGGTGTCACTGCTGGTTTTGTGTGAGTGAAACTGTATATGTAGCCATTTTTCTGTGGTCCTTAATGGTCAGAAACAAAGGCAGACTTTGCAACATCCAATAATAATACCTGCAATGTGAAAGGAGATAAGTGGCTCAAAAGTCCTTTCCAGTTGTGAGATATTTCAAATTAATATCTTGAAAAGCAGTGTAAGTTCTCTCCATGTGTTTTAAACTTCAGTTCTGCACATCCCATGTGTTTAGTCTATAAATATTCCATCACTGGATCTGCCCTGTTTTGTGATTTGAAGAGTTGGTTGACTACATTAGGCAACTAGGAATATTGTTTTAGGAAGTGCTTCACACCATGGAGCAAGATCTCCTCTACTTGTAGGTAACATAGATAAACCTCCTATGTAGCATGATTTGGTGGCATTGTGGGCGTAGGGGTTGTCAAGCTGCCCCTGTCTAATTCTAGCTATCACCACCCCACTGGTTTTTACCAACAGTTTTCATCTTTGGGATAACTAAGAAAGATAAGGACAACAAGAACAATATTAAAACGTTCTGTAATACTTGAGATGGGAGTTTGGGTCTTAATGGGCAGAGACAAAGGGGAGTTAATTAAAGTAGCAGCATTTTCTGCTCTTCCTCCAAAATAAAACGTTCCCCCTTCTCTTTAAAAACCACTTGGTCAAAATTGGCCTTAGTGTTGAAGTAACTAAATAAAAGCATGGGCTTTGTAGTAAGACAGAGCTTTGCTCAACTCTTGGCTTTCCCTCTTCCTGCCTGTATCCTCTTAGTCATGTTAATTAAACTCTGAACCTCTTTTCCTCATCTGTAAAAGGAGAATTGGAAAGGCTACTTCAGAGGACTGTTGGGAGGATTTAACAGAATAATGTTTATAAAGTACAGAGCATGCTCTTGACGTTCTTGATACAGAGTGACAATTATTACCTAGGAAACAAAAGGCAACACTGAGAATAAGGTAACAGAATTCACACTATTTTACGGCTATTTTTGGTGTGGAATCAAGAATTAAGTTATTTGTTTGAAGTCATCTAATAAAAACAAGTAAAAAAATTACCCTATACTTTAATATTTTGAAACAGGGCTTCAGTGCTTTAACCAATTATTACAAAAAAACTTGTCAAATTTGAGTCATTCTTAACCTAAAATTGTTCATTTTAGTAAATTGGAATTTGTCAATCCCATGTGATAAGACTATAGATATACCAAATATACTCCACAACTCAACTGTCTAATACTGTGTTTAGACCACTGGGAAACTGAATTTTATCTATTTTTATGTTTTCAAAGTTTTATTTTTTAAAAAATCATTTAAAAAGTTTATATTGAATAAGGCGTTGTTGGTAATAGTATTTTTAGACATAATCCTTTCATTATAAGATAAAATAAATTGCTTTTTCAAAAAAGTATTGGAGAAAAAAATGACACAAAAATTTATGGTCTTGAGATTAGTTTTAGTAAGACACAACAAAATTATCAGATATTTGTAGTGAATCTAAGTCTATGGATGTTTTAAAAGTTTCATATATAACGTATAGAGACAACACCAATGACAAGATTATGGTGTAGTTCTCTTAGTCCTTGGAAGCACTGGTCTTATTACAAAACCCCAGAGTAGTCAACATAGAGCAGAGAAAATGCAGCTATTAATGGTGACAAATTAACCCCACAGAGACCAGTAAGAAGTAAACAGTGTATGCAAAGAATCTAACAATCTTATTTCTATGGGTGATGTAATAAGATATTTAAAAATAAATCCTGAAAATATCATATTAAATTAAAGAAACAACATTAAAATTTCAGATTGAAATTATGATAATCACAGTGATGCAAGTAAAATAATTCTTAAAGCTTCTTTTCAAAAGAGGATTTTATACAAAGAGAAGCAGTATAAGAATTTCATAGAAGAAAAAAATAAATTCATATGACAGCATTATTATGAGAAGGTGCTTCAATATCTTCTGTAATTTCTAAGGTTACTATATATATGCTTATAATGTTTGTACGTATTTACTAAAGACATTTGACCTACAATGATTTAACACATGAAAATATTGTTAGCGTTTTACTCATACAAAATTATTTTTTCTAAATAATGATATATCTTTGAGGCTTTAGGTCTTGGAATTACATATCATATATTCTAATCTAATCTTCAGTCTTAATTTACACTTATGCCCTGAGTTGTCCCTTATGTTAGAGATGAATTAAATACATGATACTGTATATTTTAAAGCAAAAATAGGTGGAAAAAGTGGGTGAATGAGAGAAGAATGGCAAAGAGAAAAGGGAGAAAAAGTAGGATAGAGGAAAAAAAGACAATACAATAAAGAAGCAGGCCACTGTTCAGATCTTGACTCAGCTATTTAGTAGTTATCCATCCTTGAGAAATTTGCATAAACTTTATATGCCTCAGTTTTCCTCTCTTAACCATAGGTATAGTAATATCTATCTTACAGAATTATGAAATTGTATATAATGTATTTAATGTGCTTTGAAACAGTTCTCAGCAAGTAGTAAGAATTTAGGTGGATCATTGTTACTATTTATTCTATTCTTACCATGTGGGCTCTGGCATCAGATTGCCTGGGTTCACATGCTTACTCTTTTGCTTACTAGGCTATGACTATGGGCAAGTCATTTAACCTTCTTGTGCTTCAATTTCCTCATTTCTGAAATGGGAGAAATTATAGCAGGGTTGTTAGGAGGATTAAAGAAGAGTACATGTGTAAAACTTAGAACAATGCCTGCTTCATCGAAAATGCTCAATAGACATTTGCTGGCACGATTATTGTTGTTAAGAGAGCAAGATATTTAAAAGTGATTAGGAAGTCAGAGGTAAAAGTGCAGATAGGAGGAAGAGCCTGCATAGTTTTTTTTGGAGGAGAAAAGAAAAATAGTTTTGTAGTAGATTTGTTATACCACCCACCTACAACTTCAAGTGAAATCTTATGGTTAGGACAGGATTATGTTTATATTCAAGTTCACATTACAAAATTGCATGTAGAATCATGCCATTTTCACATCAGATGAGGAGCTTAGAGGTCATCTAGTCTGGAGCCCCAGATTTGCCTCAGGGCACACAGATGGTTAGTGGAAGCACTAAGGATAGAAGACATTATGTGATTCCTAGTGTGTTACTTTTCTTACCTTCATCACGCTACCTCCATTTAGCTATATTGGAACTTAGTCTATAAGGGACTTAACTTAGTTTGAGACCAAGCAATCGTGGGAGCTAATGGTTGAAATAGAGGCATTGAAATAGTTAATTATATATGGTTTCTATTATATTTTCTTAGAGGACATTACCCCTTTCTTTGCTTTGTATTAAGAGAAGGACTGAAATTATGTAAAGAAAATAGTTACCTGGGAGCTGTATCTCAATTTTTTAATGTTATAGGCCACTTTTCTTCTCTTCATATCAAAAGCAGTTCTGGGAAAGGCCAGGGAAAGCTACTTATAGGTCCCTTCTGCCGGACCTTATCACAGACACCTGACAGGCAGTGAAGAGAGCACCTAAGCCACTAGCACTGCCAGTAGCGTCCACATGTTGGTGATCTGCTAACGTGAGGTGGCACATCCGAAGTAGCAACTGAAAGCACTCTTAGGAATGGAACTGAACTCTACCATAACCCTCATAACATGGGTGATATTTTATTCCTAAAATGTACTTCCAACAAGATGATCTCCATAGCTCCTGCTGCAGGAGTATGTCTCATATTCAAATGCCAAATTGTTGAAATATAATTTTGTATTTGGGTCAGTTTACGTATGACTACTCTCTTGTTGACCAATTATTGTCACAGTAATTATCAGTACATATCAAAGACATACTTTTTAGCTGTAATTAGCTATTCGTGTCAGTAGCTATAATTTTTAAAGTATAACATACATGCCCACAACGGCACAATCATTAGTGTACCACTCAGTGAACTGTCACAAAGTCAACCCATACACGTAAGCACCACTGAGAAGAAACAGAACCTTACCTTCATCCTAGAAGCTCCCATCCCAGAAACCCCTTCCCAGTCTTATCCTCATCTTCAGCCTCCTACCCCCATGCCCACTTCCTCCTGCCCCTGTCCCCATGCCACAGCAAAGGCAGGCATTTTACCGATCATTCATTAGTATTTGCTGGGTTTTGAGCCTTATATAAATAGTATCATGCAGTACGTTTGAGAGTTTTAGTTGCTCCACATCTTTGTCAATGTTTGATGTGAGTCTTTTTCCTTTTAGGCATTCTTATGAGTGTATAAGCGTGCTTCATTGTAGTCTTAATTTGCATTTCTCTGATGACTGAGGAGGTTAAGCACTTTTCATTTGTTTATTGGCTACTTGGATAGCCTTTTTTATGAAGTACTGATAAGTTTTTTCTTCATTTTTAAACTGGCTTATCTGGTTTTTGCTTGTTCATTTGTAAAGCTCTTGTGTATTCTGTAATGAGTAGTTTGTCAGATACACACACACACACACACACACTCACACTCAAATCTCTTTTCCCTCTCTATTCTTGCCTTTTCAGTCTCTTAAGTGTCTAAGAGAAGTTCATAATTTTAATATAGTTCAATTTATCAATCATTTTCTCTGTTGTTAGTGCTTTTTTTGTCCTGTTTAAGAAGTATTTGCCTAACCCAAGGTCATAGAGTTATTCTCCTATTTTTTTTTTTTTTGAGGAAGATTAGCCCTGAGCTAACATCCATGCCCATCTTCCTCTACTTTATACATGGGACGCCTACCACAGCATGGCGTTTGCCAAGCGGTGCCATGTCTGCACCCGGGATCCGAACCAGCGAACCCCAGGCCATCGAGAAGCAGAACGTGCCAACTTAACCGCTGCACCACTGGGCCGGCCCTCTCCTATTTTATCTTCTAGAAATTTATTGGTTTTTCATTTCACATTAAGATCATCAGTTAGAATTGATGTTTATATATGGTATGAGGTAGGGTAAGATTGAGATTTGTCAAGGTGGCAAAGATAAAACATAAATGACAAGAAATAAACTCAGATTGTAAGTCCAAAGAAAAAAGTACAGAAGGGTAGCCTGCTTTTTTAATTTTTAAAAAATTAATAGACAATTTTCTTTAGAATAGTTGTAGGTTTACAGAAAAATTGAGCAGAAAGTGTTCAGTTCCCAAATTTCCCCTCCTCCCATAATTTCCCTTGTTATTTACATCTTGTATTAATGTGATACCTTTGTTATAACTGATGAACCAATATTTATACATTAGTAACTGAAGTCCATAGTTTACATTAGGATTCACTCTTTGTATTATACAGTTCTATGGGTTTTGACAAATGTATTACATAACCTTCGTTTTAAATCCTTTCTCACCTTTTCAGTGAAATAGCAACAGATATGACCGTGTTTCAATATATCCTTTTATTACCAGAGCTGAAAATAGCAGTAAAATGAGAAGATATAATGTTAAATATTAAATCTTTAAGTGAGGCACTTTTGACAACGTATTCAAAATATTTGGTGAGGAAGATAAAATGTATTGATCTGGGATACAAAATAGGTGAGTGCTTTAGGTCATGAATTTATATCTCTGACACTGAGGAATCTACCCTTCTCACAGAGGTTATGCAGTTGGCTGTTGTGTGCATGGCAAAATACTACTGGCACTGCTCTCACAGTACTTTCCAAAGAACAATCCGTAGAATAAAAGTCAAATGAAATCTGTCCAGAGCTATTTGTAATTTTGTTGCTAAAAGCACGAAGAAAACCCAATAGGCATTAATCTGCCAATAGGCATTAATCTGCTAAAGCAACGTGGAAAGTACCATGCCATGTCAAACACCAGTTCATCTGTGCTAGTGT
>NW_025797245.1:0-9003 GCF_021613505.1 Equus quagga | reverse complement strand
TCCGAAGTGGAGGCGGCAGGTCTCCTGGGGACCTGGATCTGGGCCGCTTGCTGCGCCCACGGCTTCTCTTCAGGAGTCTCCTGGGGCGGGCATCCCAGATCTCCTCACTCTCACTGGTGTGGCCAGCGTCAGGACCTTTCGGTTTCTTGTTTTCCAAAGTCATTTTGCGCTCCTGTAGAGAAGCCCCTGCAGAGGAAGTATGTGGGTGAGAGACCTGCCAGATGAATTCCTGTGGACCACCATTCCTGGGTTTCTACCGGGCGCCTTCCGCTTTCCTGTGAACCCCCCGCCCCGCCATCTCTTGCTCCTTTCCGCCCCCTCATCTCTAAAATGAGGCCGTGCCACGCCTGTCCTAGGTCCCTAACTGCTCCCTGGATCCCAGAGTGTCTAAACCCACTTCAGACACTGAAGAACCCCCTTCCTGCCCACGCACTGGATAGGTTCCCTGCTTTTCTGTCTGTACACCTCAGGACCCAAATGAAAGATCCTACCTATTGTCTCGCGGGTGCTGTCCCTGGAACGGGTTTTCCTCTTCCTGAAGCTCTCTGGATTGGAGCAGCCTTCTGATTCTGTGGATGAAGTCAGAGTTTGAGTGACTTCCTGCCCCAGAGACCTTGGAAACCTAGTCCAACCTGGACGCACAGGGAGCCAAGGTTGCAACTCAAACTCCCAGCTGTGCCTGGAGTGCAGGATCTGCAAGGCCTGGGGGTCAAGCGCACCGACTTCCCTTCTCCGAGAGACTGAGTGGCCTCCTCCCCAGAAAAGCCAGATCTTACCTGATGGAGCAATGCAGTTGTTTCCGCCTTGGAGCTCAGTTTCCCCGAAGTTCTCCTCATCTGTCTTGGGCTCTGATCCTGGAGAAAAAGACAGAGTTTAGGTGACTGTCTCCCTCAGAGCAAAAGAACCCTCTAGACCGTCCCTGACCAGTATTCGCTGGCAATTCTCTCCACCGCAGCTGTTCAGCCAGTGTCCAGTGGGAACCGGAGTAATATGGTTCCAGGGGGTCATACTTATATTTCTCAAAGCCCTCCTGAAGGCTGGGTGACGTTTCCTATCACCGATCGCAAAGAAAAACCCAACGAAAGACACAAAACTCGGTATCCCTGATCCCAACCCCCCTTCCAGCCTCCATGCACACAGCCCAGGTCCCCACCTCGCCTTTGGATGCAACTGGCTCTCAACTGAGAAGAGAATGTCTTGCCTTTTTCTTCGAATGCTTTCTCCTCCACCTCTGAACCCCTTTCTTTAAGAGAGTCCTGTTGGAAAGGGGGCTGGTCAGTGGGGCATGGGATGGAGGAGCTGTGGGGGTCTTGAACTTCAGTTGCTGATTCCATTTTGAAGCCCAAACGAAAGACCCTCTCTCCGAGGCGTCCAGACTCGGAAGTGAGGTTTGCCCTGATGGACTTGCCTTTAAGTAGCCCCTCGGCAGGGCCACTCCTATTGGCTGAAAATGTTCTACTTTCCCGCCATTCATCAGAGCCTCAGCTGAGCTCAGATGAGGAATGTTGCTGGTTGTAGCTGTACTGGAAAAACCCATGTAGATGGGGAAACACTTTTGCAGGGTCCTGGCATGGTGTCAAATGGCAAAGTTAGGGGACATGGGGACTGGAAGGGAGGGAAGTCCTCAGTATCTTACTTCTGACCCAGTTCCAACCCAAAACGGTTGAAGACCCTGGTAGATTTCTGCTGCTGCTTCCGCCAGGAAGGCAGAAGTGAGGGGTTCCCAAGGGTGCAAGGATTACACAGGCTCATCAGAAAGGTTTCTTCCATATCCATGAAATACATCTATTTTCAATATTCTTCTCTCTGATAATGTCACTTTATAGAAATTACATATAAATTAAACTTTAAAAAATGTGTTTTCATAAGCTTTATGCAAATGAAGCGTTTCCATCTCCTGTTCCCACTCTTGGTAAATGAGTGTGGAAACTTTGCCCTGGATCTTTTTGTTTGTTTGTTTAAGATTAGCCCTGAGCTAACTTCTGTTGCCAATCTTTTTTTTTTTTTTTCTTCTTCTTCTTCTCCCTAAAGACCCCCAGTACATAGTTGTATATTCTAGTTGTAGGTCCTTCTGGTTCTGCTATGTGGGACGCTGCCTGAGCATAGCTTGATGAGCGGTGCTGGGTCCATGCCCAGGATCCAAACCAGCGAAACCCTTCACCGTCTAAGCGGAGCTTGAGAACTGAACCACTCTCCAGGGGGCCGGCCCCTGCACTGGATCTTTAAGGACTAGACTTCACTGTAGGAGAATTGACAAGTCAATTTTACCTTTGAATATATCTGACAAATATCATCTCTTTATATAAAAATGAAACCAGCAGTGAACTAAAAATAAATAATTGTAAACAGAGTTTCCCACTGATGATTTCTTGTCTTTAAAGCTATTGTTATGGAAATGTTAAACTTTCACAGGATTAAGGAAAGTAAAGCGACAGACCATTTGTTTACCCTTAAGACCACTTCAAAATGTGCCAATGTTTTGCCAGTCTTGTGCATCCATTCCAAAGTTCTCCTTTGGGATGGGGGTTGAGTGGGAAATAGAGCTAGAGAGGGTGAATGCAAATGCTCAAATGATGTCTCTCTCTAATAAATAAGTTGTGAGCCATAAAATTCTTCTCTAATAAATAATTCTTCAAGGACATAAAAGACAATCAAATACTCCCAGGCTATTATAACACAAATTTTTTTTAAAAGTTTCTTAATTTCATCTTATACTTAGTTCGTATCCACATTCTCCCAAAGTACTCAAACATATTTTTTTATTGTTGTTTTTTGGAACCAGCACCTACACAAAGTTTATACCTACTAATACTTATTATAACATTAAAACTGGTACATTCTGTCTGCAAATGTAATTTAAGAACAGTTAAACAATGGAAGTGTATAACGCAATTGCCATCACTCAGAGAGATACAATATGCAGAACGTATAAATTTATTTCCACCCACTCAAAACAAAAGGGAGACAATCCACAATAAGGTGGAAAAAAATTGAAAAGGCAAGTAACAGTTTGGTAAACTCGTGGTGAATATTATGTTATGTTACATATAGTCATTGCCCATCTATATCCTCTACAAGCCAGTATGAAATGATGTTTTTCTACTGATCTTAAAAAGTGACAATATTAGTGAACTTTTAATTTAACCAACTGAGGGTCACACAACAAACAAATGATTTTTTGTAACTTATTTTTCTCTGATCACTATTGAGATTGGATACCTCTTTATATGTGAACTGACCATTTGTTTTGTTTTACTCTGAAATCTTTTCTTAGGTTCTTTTTTTTTTTTTTTTTCAGTTGAGCTGTTTGTATTTTACTGTTCCTTTAGAGTAAAACACATTTTCCGTGAATGCTGTTTCTCACACAGCATCCTACTATGCTGATGCCCGTCCATACGTCCAAGAATAGATCTGTCCTGGATGTCAAGAGACCTCAGATGAGATCCATCTACCTGGCATAGCTTTCCATCCAAAGATTTGAACTGGGTTTCCTCTTACCTCCTGGACCAACCTAAGGATGGAGGTAGACTTCTTGATGGGTCCCATGCTGCTCCCAAGCACTTTGTCCAGGATCCCACTCTCTTTGCCATGCTGGTAGTCACAATATGCACAAAGTTTGCAGTGCCTGGGACAACATCCCAATGAAGAGAAACAGAGAGAGAGGCAAAACGGTTGGCATCCCCCACAATATGAAAGGGATTCTAACATCTTAAGGAAGCAGTGTGAGGATGATGAGTCTTTCCCCCCCTCCTCCAGTTTTATTGAAATAAAATCGACGTATAACATTGTGTAAGTGTAAGGTTTTACAAAGTGATGATTTGATATTCATACATCTTGTGAAGTGAGTAGCAAAGTAGAGTTGGTTAACACCTCTGTCACCTCACATTATTACCATTTTTTTGTGTGGTGAAAATACTTAAAATCTATTCTCTTAGCAACTTTCAATTCTATAATGCAGATTTGTTAGCTATAGTCACCATGCTGTACATTAGAATCCCAAAATTATTCATCTTAGAACTGGAAGTTTGTATCCTTGACCAGCACCTTCCCGTGTCTGCCAGCCCACATCCTTGAGAACCACCACTCCACTCTCTGTTTCTATGAGTTTGGCCTTTTTAGATCCAATATAAGTAATATGTTACAGTATTTATCTTTATCTGACTGACATCTCACTTAGCATTATTCCCTCAGGGTTCGTCCATGTTGTGGCAAACAGCAGGATTTCCATCTTTTGTGGTGCTGAATAATAGTCAACTATATATACACCACATTTTCTTTATCCATTGAATAGAACTTCAATGAAAAGGAAGGCTCTGCTTGCTTCTTCATGGTAGAGATTTGAGAGTGCTCCCCGAAAATCAACCTCATTCCAGCATGGCCAGTTGGCATCTTCACATTTTAAAGAAAAATCTACCTTCTACAAATCCATGTAATTTTATCCCAGGTAACAAGTGGTTTTACAATTTTTTTTTAAATATCAACACTCTCTTCATTTTTTTTTTGATCAGTGAAAACAGGGTTTTTTTCTCTCCTTTTCCCAACTCAGGTCCATTTGGCCATTTCTACATGAAAACGTTTTCAATATGCTAACATTCCTCCATGTAGTCATGTTTTAAAGGACTACCATCTCTCTAAGGATTTATAAATTTTATAACCTAGCCCCAAGTTCTCCTAACTGAACCTGAATTTGGCTGATGGGTTTCCCAGTTGAATACTGCACGCATCTCACTACGGCATATACTGTTACAGGTTTCATGCAATTAACTTGTGTTATATTGGGTGATGCTAATCTTGTTGAGTTAAGGAAGGGTCTACAGGCTTCTTCTCTGTAAAGTTACAACGCTGTGTGGTGTGTGCTTGGGGTTCAGATGGGTGTTGAATTAAGCTCCACCAACTGGAGGGCTAGGTAGCCACATGTATTATTTGTGATTCTTCTGTGTGAAAGCTATGTCTCTTCTAACTCCTTTATTTGTTGATTCTGTGATGTCTTCATATCAGCATGAACCCATTTATATTTATTTTGTACTTTGTGTTATAATTCAATGTTATGCTATTTATTTTGTTGCTTAAATTTTTCAGCTTCGGTCCTTTGGAGCCATGGTATAATAAAGTGACATATCCCCGGACTTTGTCCCAGGTCCCTGGCACAGAGCTTCAAAACCCCTGGAATTTCCTTAATGGTAAGAGTGTCTTTGTTATGCTAATGAGGTAACAGAAATGGAAGTGTGTGTGTGTGTGTGTGTGTGTGTGTGTCTGGTCCCACCAGGGGACTGGACACCAGAAAGACCAAGCACACAATTGGATTGGAACAGTCAGCTGCCAAAATCCAGGGAGGGGAGTAAGGATGGGGATTACATTCAATCAGATGGCCAGTGATGTAATCAGTCATGCCCAGGTGACAAAACCCTGATTAAAATCTCTGGATAGAGAAGCTCCAGGGAGAGTCCTGGTGGGGAACAGAAGCTATTGTGCTGGGGACCCTCCCAGATCTCGCTCTATGGATCCCTTCATCTGGCTGTTTCTTGGTATCTTTTGTAATAAAATAATGTCAAATGACAAAATGAAAACAGTTTAGTAGTGACTTTTATATCCTTTCTTCCGGGGAAGACAACCCATGGTTTGGGGGGATGCAGTGTCCCACAGCAGTGGAGACTCTTCTGGAGGTATCTGGGGAAAGGGAGTTTTATCGAGCCTTAGAAGGGGCAACTGGCAAACAGGGCATGATTAGCTAGCAGGTCCCATTTTCTAGGCTAAGGTAAGCTAGCCAAAGCTGAGTTGGAGGATTGTCATGGGTACACGGTAGGTTTCAGTGACAGGTGTTTCCCTTAAGTTCAGGTTGACTGAGGTTTAGATTTGTGAAGTGGCCGGGACGCTGGGGTGGCCTCCATTTGTGGATCCGGATATAGGAAGTAACCTTATCAATGATCATCCCAGGTGGAGCACTTTCCTGAGTTCTGTGTCATCCCCTAGAAATCTGAATCACAGGGGCCTGTGTGAAGCCTTGCATTTGTATTTGTCTGGCAGAAGTGCAGGTGTTTGGGGAATGCCTGAGACTCCTCAGTGGTTCTGACCTGGGGACAGTCCTGTGAAGGACTTTGCCCTTCCCTTGTGGGGTCTGTACTAACGCCAGATAATGTCAGAATTGAAGTGAATTGGGAGACACCCCTTTGATGTCACAGATTTGGTGATAGAACACTGGGGCTTTTTCAGGTTGGCCACTGAGTTCCTTTGATATGTCCCCAAGCTTTCACTTTTGGAGCACTTCCTTGGTGCTTTTGCAACTACAAGATCCTCCAGGCTCTTATTATCTCTTCGCTTCTGCTTCCTGAGGATCAGCCATTTCTCCAAGGAGCCTTTTATTGGAGAATGGTATTTGAAACCCGGATGTAGGTGCTGGGGGTTCTCATTGCTACCTGAGTAGCATCCCTGTTAGTCCCTCTAAGCAGATGGACCTAGGGAATATCTGTTCACACACATATCTATAATTTTCTCTGGATCTATCTGACTATTGATCTGTCTACAGCTAAGTCTGTGTTCGTACTGATGTCCCTGAGTGTACTCCAGTGCCACAGGGCCCACTGTAGCTTTTCCCTAGTGGCTTTCTGTCCCTGTCTGTAGTTATCAGGTATTAGGGCATTCTATGTCTTTGAAGGGTCTTGCCCCTATTCCTCCAAGTCCCCGTGCCCTCTGCACCCTGCCTTCCCACTGCCCTCATTGTGCCCTCCTCTCTCACTCACTTGCAACATTCCAAGTTTGATGGATGCTGTGTGCCTTCATCACAAAGTAAAGTACTTTGAAATATCGAACAAGGTACATTTCATCTTTGTGGGTTGTTGCAGGGTGTAGTAAAAAGGGTGGAACATGCGCCCTCCCCGATTTTTAGGTATCCAAAGTCAGGAGATGCCTGTATTCTTCCATACGTGTGCACGTGGAAATCCACTCTCGAATGCTGATGGTGTGAATGTGATTATACAAATGGGATTGTGTGAGTATGGCTGAGTGTGTGTCAATGTGAGTGTGTGCTTGTATTTGATGAGCATCTGGGTGAGTGTGAGTTTGCTATGGGAAGTGTATGTGGGTGTGTGTGTAAGTGTATGAGGGTATTTGACTGTGTATTTGAGTGTGGGTTGTGCACACTCATGTGTTTGCATCTATGTGTGTTTGTGTATTGGTGTGTGTGTGTGTGTGCAGTGTGGGTTGTCCACCATGGTGGCTCTAATCTCTCACTTGGATATGGGTAGTACTGGATAGTGGACATGGATCCCATTTATCTGTGTTTTGACATCCTATGAATTTGTGTTTAGGAAAAAAACAAAGGATTAATTTGAAATCATATTGTGTTTCTTCATTAATTACAAAAGCGATAAGAGCTGATTGCTGAAAATTTGGCCAAAAATAGATGTAGAAAAATGTGGTAAGGTGACACTACTGTTAAAATGAGTAAGCAGCATTGGGTTATCAGATAGTTAAAAGAATTGTGGGACCTGTCCATTTAACCCTCTGATCCTGGGGGTTTTGTTTGTGGGGACTCATAAACTTCTCCCTTTCTGTAGTTATAGTTCTGTTGAGAACACTTAAGTGTTTAGAAGACTACAAATGAGATCTAGCCTCTTAACAACATTTTAAGTGTATAATATATTGATGATTATACATATAGTCTTGTACAAGAGATCTCTGGAGCTAGGTTAACTGAAATCTTATCCTCTTTTTTTTTTTTTTCAATTTTCAGTGTTTTCTTGCCTATCCTTATTTGTATTTTCACCTATATGATTTACTTGCAATAGCACCCCTGGATCCAATAACTAATTGATGGCACTATCTGTATTGGGATCAAATTAAATTTATAAATTAGCTTAGGGACAATTGATGTGTTGATGATATTGAGTTTTTCTACCCAAGAACCTGATGTGATTTTATATCTATGTCTCCCTACATATATTTCAGGAATAGTCTATGTTTTTCTCATATACACTTGATACATTTTTATTAGATTTAATTTTAGGTATTTTATATTATCATTTTGGAGATGCACCCCTAATCTCCAGATGTGACTTGTACACTGTAATTTTTGTACATATACAGACACCTATTTAGTATATTTTGAAGCCATGCCGTGGGTTCATATTGATTTGGAATATAGTGTCATTGAATTGGCCCCATTCACTGGAATGATAAACTGCGATCCTCTCCTTACAACAAGAGCTGTTAGGTGTTGGAAAATCAAGGTGGAGAGGAAGTCATGCGGAAAGCAAAAAACCTTTTAACCAACACATGAAGCAAAACAAATTCCATATGGGTGCATATATGTAATTATGTAAAATATCCAATGCATGGAAAGCATTAGTTTTTATTTCATCACTATGTACTATGGAAAGTAGAAGGCAAAGGATAAAACAATATTTCAAAAGTTTAATTTTATTTTTCTTACATAAAATGAGATATATTCATCTGATGAAAGATTGCATTATCCTAGTATAAAATGCAAAGAGAAAACTACATACAATAAGAAATAACAGTATGCAAAATAATTGACAACATCTATATTAGCTCTGATATCCTCTAGTTAAATGGGAGAAAATGAAATTTATAAAGTAGAAGAAATTTAAAAATTCGGCATATAATATGAGACAGCTGAAGAATAAAGACATGTGGTCAATAGCATTTAATACATCTCAACTTAGGTTTTCTGTCAAGTGAAAAGCACACATAGGTGACGTGAAGACTTCAGCATGGTTTCATGAAACTGATAAATTGAAAGCTTTCTCCACACAGAGGCTGTTAAAGGCTTGTCAGTATCAGTCCTCCGTGGACAACGGGGAAGAGAGGGAAGAGTTACAGCCTTTCAGAATTTGAGGGAGGGTGGATGTAAATCCATGTTGACTTGGCTACACTTTAAAATATATAAGCACATGGGAATTACAACCTGATCTTTGTTCTCATTGTAAAATAATGCCCGACTGTCCTAAAATAGTCGGAATACATAAAATGTCTAGCATGAAACTT
>NW_025797244.1:0-1003 GCF_021613505.1 Equus quagga | reverse complement strand
GATTGTAGGAGTCCAAGAATTTATCCATTTCCTCTAGGTTATCCATTTTGCTGGCATATAGTTTTTCGTAGTATTCTCTCATAATCTGTTGTATTTCTGCGGAGTCTGTTGTTGTTTCGCCTCTTTCATTTCTGATTTTGTTTATTTGAGCTTTCTCTCTATTTTTCTTTGTAAGTCTGGCTAGGGGTTTGTCAATTTTATTTATCTTCTCAAAGAACCAGGTCTGTGTTTCATTGATCCTTTCTACTGCCTTTTTTGTTTCAATAGCATTTATTTCTGCTCTGATTTTTATTATTTTTCTCCTTCTGCTGACTTTGGGCTTTGTTTGTTCTTCTTTCTTTAATTCAGTTAGGTGAAGTTTAAGATTTCTGATTTGGGGTTTTTCTTGTTTGTTAAGATGTGCCTGAATTGTGATGAATTTTCCTCTTAATACAGCTTTTGCTGCATCCCATATGAGTTGGTATGGCATGTTATTTTAATTTGCCTCCAGGTATTTTTTGATTTCTTCCTTAATTTCTTCAATGATCCATTGCTTGTTCAATAACGTATTGTTTAGTCTCCACATCCTTGTGCCTTTCTCAGCTTTTTTCTTGTAATTAATTTCTATCTTTACAGCATTATGATCAGAGAAGATGCTTGTTATTATTTCAATTTTTTTTTAATTTGTAGAGGCTTGCCTTGTTTCCCAGCATATGGTCTATCCTAGAGAATGTTCTATGTGTACTTGAGAAGAAATTGTATTCTGCTGTTTTTGCATGAAGTGTTCTATATATGTCTATGAAGTCCAGCTGTTTTAGCTTTTCATTTAGCTCCAGTTTTCTTGTTGATTTTCTGTCTGGATGATCTGTCCATTGATGTGAGTGGAGTGTTGAGGTCCCCTACTATTATTGTGTTATTTTTGCTATCTTCTGTTAGGTTTGTTAATAGTTGCTTTATGAACTTTGGTGCTCCTGTGCTGGGTGCATAGATATTTCTAAGCGTTATTTCTTCTTGATGAAGTGTC
>NW_025797243.1:0-1003 GCF_021613505.1 Equus quagga | reverse complement strand
GACACTTCATCAAGAAGAAATAACGCTTAGAAATATCTATGCACCCAGCACAGGAGCACCAAAGTTCATAAAGCAACTATTAACAAACCTAACAGAAGATAGCAAAAATAACACAATAATAGTAGGGGACCTCAACACTCCACTCACATCAATGGACAGATCATCCAGACAGAAAATCAACAAGAAAACTGGAGCTAAATGAAAAGCTAAAACAGCTGGACTTCATAGACATATATAGAACACTTCATGCAAAAACAGCAGAATACAATTTCTTCTCAAGTACACATAGAACATTCTCTAGGATAGACCATATGCTGGGAAACAAGGCAAGCCTCTACAAATTAAAAAAAAATTGAAATAATAACAAGCATCTTCTCTGATCATAATGCTGTAAAGATAGAAATTAATTACAAGAAAAAAGCTGAGAAAGGCACAAGGATGTGGAGACTAAACAATACGTTATTGAACAAGCAATGGATCATTGAAGAAATTAAGGAAGAAATCAAAAAATACCTGGAGGCAAATTAAAATAACATGCCATACCAACTCATATGGGATGCAGCAAAAGCTGTATTAAGAGGAAAATTCATCACAATTCAGGCACATCTTAACAAACAAGAAAAACCCCAAATCAGAAATCTTAAACTTCACCTAACTGAATTAAAGAAAGAAGAACAAACAAAGCCCAAAGTCAGCAGAAGGAGAAAAATAATAAAAATCAGAGCAGAAATAAATGCTATTGAAACAAAAAAGGCAGTAGAAAGGATCAATGAAACACAGACCTGGTTCTTTGAGAAGATAAATAAAATTGACAAACCCCTAGCCAGACTTACAAAGAAAAATAGAGAGAAAGCTCAAATAAACAAAATCAGAAATGAAAGAGGCGAAACAACAACAGACTCCGCAGAAATACAACAGATTATGAGAGAATACTACGAAAAACTATATGCCAGCAAAATGGATAACCTAGAGGAAATGGATAAATTCTTGGACTCCTACAATC
>NW_025797242.1:0-4918 GCF_021613505.1 Equus quagga | reverse complement strand
GTCCCTTTGATCATTATATATTGTCCCTCTGTGTCTCTCTTTACCTGCCTTATCTTGAAGTCTGTTTTGTCTGATATAAATATTGCGACACCTGCTTTCTTTTGTTTGCTATTAGCTTGGAGTATTGTCTTGCACCCCTTCACTCTGAGCCTCTGTTTGTCCTTGGAGGTGAGGTGTGTTTCCTGGAGGCAACAAATTGTTGGATCTTGTTCTTTAATCCATTTTGCCACTCTGTGTCTTTTTATTGGAGAGTTCAATCCGTTTACATTGAGCGTGATTATTGATGCATGAGGGCTTAATGCTGTCATTCTGTCGCTCGATTTCTGGTTTTCCTGTGTTTCCTTTGTTTCTCGTCCTGCGTCTTTTAGCCTACCCATTGAGTTCTGCAATTTCTTATGCTGGGTCTGTTAGATTTTTTCTTATTTGTGTTTTGTGTCTCTGTTTGTTTTTTAGTTTAGCGGCTACCCTGAAGTTTATATTCAGAATCTCGTATATAACATAGTCCATTTTCTGGTGGTCTCTTACTTCCTTAGCCTAGACTGTTTCAGCCCCTTTCCTTCTCCACTCCTAAATTATTATTTTCATCTCTTATTCCAACTTGTGTTGTGAGTTTGTGGTTAGAGTGATAAGATTGTCTCTGCTTTTGTGATTTCCTTCACTTTATCCTAACACTCTAGTTGAATATTTGCTATCCTATTCGGATTCTATCTATTTGTCTCCCTACTCTGTGTTTTGTGACCCCTTACTACCTTTTTTTCTTTTTTCAGGTATGAGAACCTTCTTGAGGATATCTTGTAGTGGAGGTCGTGTGACTACGAAGTCCCTCAGCTTTTGTTTGTCTGGAAAAGATTTAGTTTCTCCCTCATAGCTGAAGGATATTTTTGCTGGATAGAGTATTCTTGGCTGAAGATTTTTATCCTTTAAAGTTTTGAATATGTCATTCCAATCTCTCCTATCTTGTAAGGTTTCTGTAGAGAAATCCGCTGAAAGTCTGATGGGGGTTCCTTTGTACGTTATTTTCTTCTGCCTTGCTGCCCTGAGTATTCTTTCTTTGTCCTTCATTTTTGCCAGTTTTACTACTATGTGCCTTGCAGTAGGTCTTTTTACATTGACAAATCTAGGACATCTGAAAGCTTCCTCCACACACATTTCTCTCTCAATCCCTAGATTTGGGAAGTTCTCGTCTGTTATTTCGTTGAGCACACTTTCTACTCCATTTTCCTTTTCCAAGCCCTCAGGAATTCCGATGATTCCTAAGTTGCATTTTCTCATTGAGTCAGCTATTTCTCTGAGATTTTCTTCAGTTTTTTAAATTCTTAGTTCTCTCTCTTCCTCTGTCTGGAGCCATTCAGCCTGTCTGTTTGCTCCTCTATGGTGTCTACACGGGCATTCCGGGAATCCATATTCTGTTTTATCTGATCCATTGTATTTTTCATCTCTAGTATTTCTAGTTGATTCTTCTTTATAATTTCAATCTCTTTTGTGAAGTAACTCCAGAACTTGTCGACTTGTTTCTCTATATTTTCCTTTATCTCATTGAATATTTTGAGGATAGCTATTTTGAACTCCTCTTCACTTAGTTTACCCATTTCTAAGCCCTCAGGATCTTCTTCTGTATTTTTATTGTTTTCCTTTTGGACTGAAGCTTTTATAAATTGCTGGATGGTAGAAGAGTGGTTTTTGCGCATGATGCTGTTATTCGGCTGCAATTACAGCCTGTCGCCACTAGATGGGGGCTGAGAGCCTTGTTTTCTGAGGCCTCCGCCTTCAGCCAAGATGGCGGAGCACAGGGTGGGTTGGGGGAGGAGGGGCACTTTCACTCACGCCAACCCGTATTATATCAGCTCTCACTTTCTGGTCTCCCGGGCCCTGGCTTGCTGGGGCTCCCCCACGGGAAAGCTTTCCCCTGTTAGAGGGTTTCGCTGCACAGGCGGTGGGCGTCCTGGATGACCCCCAACGGGCGGCTCCTCCTCCACTCCTTCCCGCACCGAGGCAGCGATCCCAGTCTCCAGGGGCAGGAGCGAAGTTCTCTCCTACCCTGTTCCAGCTCCTCCGAGGCCAGCTGCAGCCTCTCCGCCTTCTGTCGTTTGGCTGCTGTGGGTCTCTGACGATTTCTGTTATTAGGATTGCTTTTTTGGTTGGAAAGCAGTTGCTCTTTTTGATTGTACTTTGGAGGGGAGAGAGTCCCGGGTGAGCTCATGCTGCCATGTTGCTGATGTCACTCTTGAGTAGTTTCTTTTTACGTGTTCTCCTGTGTCAGATTTGAATTTGGATTTGAGAGTAAAAAGGATCATTAGATAGTGTTTCGTCTACTTTTGATTAACTCTTATATGGGCTGTTTTAATTGTATACCTAGGTTACCTATCAGAATAATTATTCTAGGAAATCAGGAGTCCTTAGTTATTTCTACTAACTAATGAAAAAAACCTGGCTTTGGGCACATCACTTCTCTGGGACTGTTTCTGCATGTGGAGTAAAACTCAGTGTTAATTGGTTTTTTAGATTTAAAAGTTCTTTTTGTGGGATTGTCCCAAATCCAGGATGAAGAGATTCCTGACCCCAGCCCATAAATGTTCCCTAGTCGTTGTACATATAAAATTGCCCTGCCTGTTTCCAAAGGCTGCAAGACCCCACCCTTCGTTGAGAAACGTTGTCTTCATTTCTTCTGGTTCTGATAGTCTCTGACTTACTTTTGGATCCATGTTCCCAGATGTTAAAACACTGTCTTATGTTTCTGAGGTACTTTTACCTTTTTGAGTGCCATGAATATGTGTATATGCTCTTATATGAGAAACTGGACTCTGTCACTAATACTTAAGAGCCTGCTGTGCTCAAGAGATTGGGTACAAATTCTTGGTGATATTTTGAGGTGAAATCAGACTGTTGCCATATAACCCAGCTTTGATCCCCAAACTAAGAATAAAGTGACATTTTGGAAAACCTAAGTCCACTTAAGTGTATGGCTCTGTCTAGAGAGCATCCAGTGCTATTCTGCTAAAACCTGAGACATCTGGCTAGGTTGAGGAGAACAAGAACAGTTGCTTACCAACACATGGCTGGTTTTGTTTATGTCCTCATTCGCTGCCAAATTATTTTGAAGCTAATTCCAGACATGATATTTTATTCTTAAATACTTTAGGATCTATCTCCAAAAGAGAGTTCTTTAATTTTTCCCCATTTTTAAAAATTGGACAAAATATACATAACATAAAGTTCACCATCTTAACCATTGTGTGTGTGTGTGTGTGTGTGTGTTAGTGTGATTTGCCCTGAGCTAACATCCGTTGCCAATCCTCCTCTTTTTTTTTTTTGGTTGAGGAAGATTAGCCTTGAGCTAACATCTGTGGCAGTCCTCCTCCACATTGTATGTGGGATGCCTCCACAGCATGGCTGATGAATGGAGTAGATCTGCACCCAGGATCCGAACCCACGAACTTGGGCTGCTGGAGCAGATTGCATGGAACTTTAACCGCTCGGCCACGGGGCTGGCCCCGTCATCTTAACCATTTTTAAGTGTACAGTTCAATGGTTTAAAGTACATTCATATTGTGCAACTGTCACCCCATCCATCTCCAGAGCTCTTTTCATCTTGCAAAACAAACTCTGTACCCATTATACAATGATGCCCCTGTCCCTCCCCCAGCCCCTGGCACCCTCCATTCTACTGTCTGTCTCTATGAATCTGACTACTCTAGGGACCTCATACGTGGAATCATACAGTATTTGTCTTTTTAGTGATTGGCTTGTTTCATTTAGCATAATGTTCTCAATGTTTATCCACGTTGTGGCATATGTCAGAATGTCCTTCCTTTTTTTTTTATTGAGTTATTGATAGGTTACAATCTTGTGAAATTTCAATTGTACATTAATGTTTGTCAGTCATGTTGTAGGTGCACCACTTCACCCTTTGTGCCCACCCCCCACCCCACCTTTCCCCTGGTATCCACTAAACTGTTCTTGGTCCATAGTTTTAAATTCCTCATATGAGTGGAGTCATACACAGATTATCTTTCTCTCGCTGGCTTATTTCACTTAACATAATTCTCTCAAGGTCCATCCATGTTATTGCAAATGGAATGATTTTGTTCTGTTTTGCAGCTGAGTAGTATTCCGTTGTATATATGTACCACATCTTCTTTATCCATTCGTCTGTTGATGGGCACTTAGGTTGCTTCCACGTCTTGGCTATTGTAAACAGTGCTGCAATAAACATTGGGGTGCACAGGACTTTTGGGATTGCTGACTTCAAGCTCTTTGGATAAATACCCAGTAGTGGGATGGCTGGATCGTATGGTAGTTCTATTTTTAGTTTTTTGAGGAATCTCCATACTGTTTTCCATAGTGGCTGCACCAGTTTGCATTCCCACCAGCAGTGTAAGAGGGTTCCTTTTTCTCCGCAACCTCTCCAACATTTGTTGCTATTAGTTTTAGATATTTTTGTCATTCTAACAGGTGTAAGGTGATATCTTAGTGTAGTTTTGATTTGCATTTCCCTGATGATCAGCGATGATGAGCATCTTTTCATGTGCCTATTGGCCATCAGTATATCTTCTTTGGAGAAATGTCTGTTCATGTCTCCAGCCCATTTTTTGATTG
Source organism: Equus quagga (assembly GCF_021613505.1). Classification (NCBI taxonomy): domain Eukaryota; kingdom Metazoa; phylum Chordata; class Mammalia; order Perissodactyla; family Equidae; genus Equus; species Equus quagga. Next base: position 322 of record NW_025797242.1, on the reverse strand, counting down.
GGTTGTTTGATGTTTTGTGGTTGAGTTGCGAGAGTTCTTTATATATTAAGGATATTAAGCCTTTGTCAGATATATGACTTGCAAATATTTTTTCCCAGTTAGTGGGTTGTTTTTTTGTTTCAATCCTGTTTTCATTTGCCTTGAAGAAGCTCTTTAATCTGATGAGGTCCCATTTGTTTATTCTTTCTATTGTTTCCCTTCTCTGAGAAGGCATGGTGTCTGAAAAGATCCTTTTAATACTGATATCAAAGAGTGTACTGCCTACGTTTTCTTCCAGAAGCCTTATGGTTTCAGGTCTCAGCTTTAGGTCTTTGATCCATTT
>NW_025797241.1:0-1663 GCF_021613505.1 Equus quagga | reverse complement strand
AGAAGCCTTATGGTTTCAGGTCTCAGCTTTAGGTCTTTGATCCATTTTGAGTTTATTTTGGTGAATGGTGAAAAAGAATGGTCAATTTTCCTTCTTTTACATGTGGCTTTCCAGTTTCCCCAGCACCATTTGTTGAAAAGACTTTCTTTTCTCCATTGTATGCCCTCAGCTGCTTTGTCAAAGATAAGCTGTCCATAGATGTGTGGTTTTATTTCTGGGCTTTCAATTTTGTTCCATTGATCTGTGCACCTGTTTTTGTACCAGTACCATGCTGTTTTGATTACTGTAGCTTTGTAGTATGTTTTGAAGTCAGGGATTGTGATGCCTCCAGCTGTGTTCTTTTTTCTCAGGATTGCTTTAGCAATTTGGGGTCTTTTGTTGCCCCATATGAATTTTAGGATTCTTTGTTCTAATTCTGTAAAGAATGTCCTTGGGATTCTGATTGGGATGGCGTTGAATCTGTAGATTGCTTTAGGTAGAATGGACATTTTAACTATGTTTTTCTTCCAATCCATGTACATGGAATGTCTTTCCATCTCCTTATGTCATCATCCAATTCTCTCAGAAAGGCCTTGTAATTTTCGTTATATAGGTCCTTCACTTCCTTAGTTAAATTTACCCCGAGGTATTTTATTCTTTTTGTTGCGATTGTGAATGGTATTGTATTCTTGAGTTCTTTTTCTGTTGGTTCATTACTGGAGTATAGAAATGCTACTGATTTATGTAAATTGATTTTATACCCTGCAACTTTGCTGTAGTTGTTGATTACTTCTAACAGTTTTCCAATGGATTCTTTGGGGTTTTCTATATATAAGATCATGTCGTCTGCAAACAGCGAGAGTTTCACTTCTTCCCTCCCTATTTGGATTCCTTTTATTCCTTTTTCTTGCCTGATTGCTCTGGCCAGGACCTCCAGTACTATGTTAAATAAGAGTGGTGATAGAGGGCATCCTTGTCTCGTTCCTGTTTTCAGGGGGATGGGTTCAGTTTTTGCCCATTGAGTATGATGTTGGCTATGGGTTTGTCATATATGGCCTTTATTATGTTGAGGTAGTTTCCTTCTATGCCCATTTTGTTCAGAGTTTTTATCATAAATGGCTGTTGGATCTTGTCAAATGCCTTCTCTGCATCTATTGAGATGATCATGTGGTTTTTATTCCTCAGTTTGTTGATGTGGTGTATCACGTTGATTGATTTGCCGATGTTGAGCCATCCCTGTGTCCCTGGTATGAATCCCACTTGATCATGATGTATGATCCTTTTCATGAATTGCTGAATTCGAGTTGCCAAAATTTTGTTGAGAATTTTTGCATCTATGTTCATCAGTGATATTGGCCTGTAGTTCTCCTTTTTCATGCTGTCCTTATCAGGTTTTTGTGTCAGCGTGATGTTGGCCTTGTAGAATGTGTTAGGAAGTGTTCCATCCTCCCTAATTTTTTGGAATAGCTTGAAAATGATAGGTATTAAATCCTCTCTGAAAGTTTGGTAGAATTCCCCAGGAAAGCCGTCTGGTCCTGGGGTTTTATTCTTTGGGATGTTTTTGATGGCTGTTTCAATCTCTTTCCTTGTGATTGGTCTGTTCAAATTGTCTGCCTCTTCTTGAGTGAGCTTTGGGAGATTGTAGGAGTCCAAGAATTTATCCATTTCCTCTAGGTTATCCATT
>NW_025797240.1:0-1663 GCF_021613505.1 Equus quagga | reverse complement strand
AATGGATAACCTAGAGGAAATGGATAAATTCTTGGACTCCTACAATCTCCCAAAGCTCACTCAAGAAGAGGCAGACAATTTGAACAGACCAATCACAAGGAAAGAGATTGAAACAGCCATCAAAAACATCCCAAAGAATAAAACCCCAGGACCAGACGGCTTTCCTGGGGAATTCTACCAAACTTTCAGAGAGGATTTAATACCTATCATTTTCAAGCTATTCCAAAAAATTAGGGAGGATGGAACACTTCCTAACACATTCTACAAGGCCAACATCACGCTGACACAAAAACCTGATAAGGACAGCATGAAAAAGGAGAACTACAGGCCAATATCACTGATGAACATAGATGCAAAAATTCTCAACAAAATTTTGGCAACTCGAATTCAGCAATTCATGAAAAGGATCATACATCATGATCAAGTGGGATTCATACCAGGGACACAGGGATGGCTCAACATCGGCAAATCAATCAACGTGATACACCACATCAACAAACTGAGGAATAAAAACCACATGATCATCTCAATAGATGCAGAGAAGGCATTTGACAAGATCCAACAGCCATTTATGATAAAAACTCTGAACAAAATGGGCATAGAAGGAAACTACCTCAACATAATAAAGGCCATATATGACAAACCCATAGCCAACATCATACTCAATGGGCAAAAACTGAACCCATCCCCCTGAAAACAGGAACGAGACAAGGATGCCCTCTATCACCACTCTTATTTAACATAGTACTGGAGGTCCTGGCCAGAGCAATCAGGCAAGAAAAAGGAATAAAAGGAATCCAAATAGGGAGGGAAGAAGTGAAACTCTCGCTGTTTGCAGACGACATGATCTTATATATAGAAAACCCCAAAGAATCCATTGGAAAACTGTTAGAAGTAATCAACAACTACAGCAAAGTTGCAGGGTATAAAATCAATTTACATAAATCAGTAGCATTTCTATACTCCAGTAATGAACCAACAGAAAAAGAACTCAAGAATACAATACCATTCACAATCGCAACAAAAAGAATAAAATACCTCGGGGTAAATTTAACTAAGGAAGTGAAGGACCTATATAACGAAAATTACAAGGCCTTTCTGAGAGAATTGGATGATGACATAAGGAGATGGAAAGACATTCCATGTACATGGATTGGAAGAAAAACATAGTTAAAATGTCCATTCTACCTAAAGCAATCTACAGATTCAACGCCATCCCAATCAGAATCCCAATGACATTCTTTACAGAATTAGAACAAAGAATCCTAAAATTCATATGGGGCAACAAAAGACCCCAAATTGCTAAAGCAATCCTGAGAAAAAAGAACACAGCTGGAGGCATCACAATCCCTGACTTCAAAACATACTACAAAGCTACAGTAATCAAAACAGCATGGTACTGGTACAAAAACAGGTGCACAGATCAATGGAACAAAATTGAAAGCCCAGAAATAAAACCACACATCTATGGACAGCTTATCTTTGACAAAGCAGCTGAGGGCATACAATGGAGAAAAGAAAGTCTTTTCAACAAATGGTGCTGGGGAAACTGGAAAGCCACATGTAAAAGAAGGAAAATTGACCATTCTTTTTCACCATTCACCAAAATAAACTCAAAATGGATCAAAGACCTAAAGCTGAGACCTGAAACCATAAGGCTTCT
>NW_025797239.1:0-11709 GCF_021613505.1 Equus quagga | reverse complement strand
AATGCCTGTGCCAGACTGTGTGCACCAGTGCCTTGAAGAAGCCTCCCAAGAATCCTTGGAGGGAGATGAAGAAGACGATGATGACGGCAGCAAAGACTGGCCAGGTGCAAAGCCTGCTCGAAGCCTTCTACATACGCTGCTAGACCCTTCTACCCTCACAGCAGCCGGGTGAGGTGGGTACTATTATTACAGGCCCATCTGACAGATGAGGAAACTGAGGTCCAGAGAGGCAAATGCACTTGCCCCGGGTCACACTGGAAGTGACAGAGCCAGGAGCTAACCCCGCAGTGTTCCAGATACCATGGTGTTCCCACAGTGCTTCGGCCCTTTCCAGATGAGGACGCTGAGGCTCTTTCCCTGAGCCCGAACTCACCATCCCCATGAGGAGCAGAGGCATAATTTGCACCCAGGAGCCTGTGATGCCAGAGCGCCACACTCCCACATGGCCCCTGTTTAAACCTCCATCAGACTAATCCCAGGGCCAAGCACTTATTCTTTCCTTGACGCTGGGACCTGGATTGTTTCCGGTTTCCAGCCGTTACTAATAAAGTTCCTAAGAAAACCCATCTATGTTTTTATAATGCTTCCATTTACCTTGGGTAAATATTTAGGAGTGGAATGGCTGGGTCACATGGTAGGTGTATGTTTAACTTTTTAAGGAATTGCCAAAGTGCTTTTCCAAAGTGCTTATACCATTTCACACTCCCACCAGCAACATCCGAGAGCTCCAGTAGCTCCGCATCTTCACCAACACATGGCATGGCCAGTCTTTTTAGTTTTAGACATTCAAATAGATCTGGGTGGCATCTTGTTGAAGTTTTAATTTGCATCTCTCTAGTGACTATGATATTGAGTTTCTTTTCATGTCTTTATTAGCATCCATATATTTTCTTTGGCCAAGTATTTGTTCAAATCTTTACCTATATTTTACTTGGGTTGTTTGTATTCTTAATGCTGATTTGTAAGAGTTCTTTATATATTCTGCAAACAGGTCCCTTGCCAGATTCGTTTCTTAACAATGTCTCTCGAAGAGGGGTAAATTTTAATTTTGATAAACACTGATTTATCATTCTTTTTACGGACAGTGCTAATTTATCGCAGCAATATTTTACCATTTTCAATGTACGGCTCTTACACCTATTTCATCAGAATTATCCCTAAGTATTTCATATTTTTGATGCCATGGAGATTTTTTAAAATTTCAATGTCAGATTGTTTGTTGCTAGTGTGTGGAAATATAATTGAGTTCTGTATATTGATCTTGTAGCCTACATACTTGCTAAACTCACTTTTTAGTTCCAGTAGCTTTTTGGAGATTCTGTAGGATTTTCTACATAGACAATCATGTTGTCTGTATATAAAGGTAGTTTTACTTCTTACTTTCCAATCTTGGTTGCCTTTTCTTTCTTTTTCTTGCTTTATTGCACTAGTTATTTGGCTGTTTGAAGTCCTGCAGTTCACCAAAATATTCTGAGTCTTTTTTCTCCGTGTGTTTCATTTTACGTAGTTTCTATAACTATGTCTTCGAGTTCACTAATCTTCTCTTCGACCATATCTAATCTGCCATTATTTCCATCTACTGTATTTTATGTCTCAGGCATTGTAGAAGTTTTATCTGGATCTTAAAATTTAAAAAATTTTAATTGCAATTAAAAGTGTCACTTTTCTGTTTCTTTGTTGTTTGATGTCTCTACGTAGTCAGTCTTTCTTCTGACAACACATGAGATACATTCATAATTGTTTTAATGCTATAGTCCACTAATTCTACTATCAGTGTCCTTTCTGGGTCAGTGTCAAAACATTGATTGTCCCTTCATTGTGGGTGGTATTTTCCTACTTCTTTGCATGCCTGTCAATTATTGATGGGATGCCGGACATGGGGAATTTTACCTTGTTGGGCTCTGCATATTTTTGTCTTTCCATAAATAATCTTGAGTTTTGTTCTGGGAATTGACTAAGTGACTTGGAAACCATTACAGTCTTTTGTCAGGTGGGACCAGAGCTGTGTTCGTTTTTCCCCTGTACTTAGTCAAAACCCATCTTAGTGCTCTAACAGATGCCTCTTGAACTATGAGACTCCATTCTGGCTATCAGGTTCTCAGGAACAGGCTCTACCTCCCAGCCTGTGTGAGCTCTGAGCACTATTCCCTCTTATTCTCTGGGGCGGGTCTTTCCCCAGCCTCAGGTAATTTCTAGTTGATTAATACTCAACTCAATAGTGGAGGGAGACCCTCTGCACATCTCCAGGGCTCACTCTCTGCAGCTCTCTTCCCTACAAACTCTAGCCCCTTTGACCTCCTCCAGACTCCCAGCTATGTCTACCTCATTCAGGGAGACTGCCAGGCTCTGCCTGAATTCCCCAACCCCTGAGCCATGGCTGGGAACTTTCTCCAGGTAGTAAGTTGAGTCAGTCATGGGACTCACCTCGTGTTTCTTCCCGTCTCTCAGTGATCGTTGTTTGTCATTGCCTGATGTGCAACGTCTTAAGTGCTACTTCTTTGTCATGTGGGGTTTTTTAGTTGTTTCAGATAGGAAGGGAAATCTAGTCTCTGGTACTTCGTCTTAGCTAGAAGCAGAAGTTCCTGTCAGCTGTGTTGGTGTCAGAATTGGTCAGGAAGTGTCAGGGTGGCTCTGGGCTGGATCTGGGAGGCTTTTTCTGCCTTACACCAGGTGGCACACCTGACCCCAGGGAAGGACTGATCCTACTGTGGGTGCCAACCGGGGCAGTGGCCAGGAGGAGGAGCTAACCAGTGTGCCCCACGGGCAGACAGCTGCGGTACCCCTTAGTCCACAAATGACTCCTCATTGAGCTTCCCATGCCTCCACCTTCCCCAGCCATCCCAGCTGTGGTCTCTGACAGCTCTGCCCTCTTCTCCCGCTATTGACCTCACCTGGCCAGGGCTGGAAGGGCATTAGCACCTGCAGCTTCCCACCTGGCAATTAACTACTACCTACAACAACTGTAACATCTTCCATTTTGTGAGCAGTTGTCATTTTCCAGGCTCTGGGCTACTTACTAAGTATCTGAGGCTGGGGGAAGTAAAGTGACACCCCAAGATCCCATAGCTGGAAGGGGCAGAATCAGGATTCAGTCCTTACCTCCGGAGACCTGGTGTCTGGCCTGCCAGAAATGAGCCCTGGGAACTTTCTTACCTTCTGGGTCTCATCCTCCATTCTGGTCCCACTGGGCCCCTGTGTCTAGTCCTGACCTGTGTCTGCCTCTGGGCCTGACGCTCTATCCAGAATCCGCCTCGTTGCTGGAGGTGGCATGCGGGTGGGACGTGCACAGGCTGTGTCATCAGACAGACCCAAGTTCACATCCTATTTTCTAACTGTGTGACCTTGAGGGAGTCACTCCTGCTGACCCACAAGAACGACTTCTCCAAAATGAGATAAGGGTGTTACTTCACAGGACTGATGTGAAGATTACAGGAGATAAGATCGAGAAAGTGCGTACTTCCCTTGGGTGTTCACTACATGGTGGCAAGACCACCGCTTTCCATTCTGGCACAGAAGGAGCTTGGAAGTCATCTGTCCACACTAAAAACAAGTAAGAAAGCTGAAGAAACTGAAACATCAACCACTCTCCTCAGATCTGTCAGAGAAGTGAGGTCACGGGGCAAACCAGCGAACCAAAACTTGGAGAGACAGACGGGTGAATACAGAGGATAACGACGTGCCAGAGCAGAACCCCGTGAGCAGAAACCTCCGCAGGAACTATTTCTGGGTAGGAAAACCTAAACTGTAATTGCAGAATTGCTGGAGGCTCCATGTGGACTAAGCTGAGAGTCTAAAACTCTAGGGGAAGCCAGGCAGAGGGGGACAGCCACACGCTTGTGAAGTTACCTCCCGGAGCTCTACCCCCTCACAGTGAATATCTAAGGAAAATCGCCAATGCTCCTGGCAGGGGAAGGGAAAAGGAACCATTTTGAAACACACCAGAGCCCTCTGTTCTTCTTCACAAGACCTGCTCTCTGGAGACACCATTTCACCAGAGCCTAACCTACCCAGAAGGGAGATACCTTCTCCACCCCCTCCAGCCATCCCGTTGCATCTAAAGGGGGGAAATTGAGAAGCACTTGTGAAGTTCACAGTCCAGGGGCACAGGTTCACTAAGTGACTGAGCCCTCATCATAGAACTATATTGAGTGCTTCCCAACCCCCACACCGTTATCACCACCTCACTAAAGTTCTCTTTACTGGAGTTCCTTCTGCGGAATACATCATGTGCAGCTTTCAACAAAAAACTGCAAGCCATACAAAAGGGCAGACACAGTTTAAAGAGACAGAACAATCTTCGAACCTGATTTAGACAAGGATGGCAGGGATATTGGAATTATCAGACTGGGAATTTAAAACAACTATGATTAATATGCTAAGGGTTCTCATGGATAAAGTGGACAGCATGCAAGAACAGGTGGGCAATGTAAGCAGAGAGGCAGACTTTCTAAGAAAGAATCAAAAAGAAGAGCTAGAGATTTTTAAAAAACCTCTAACAGAAATGAAGAATGCCTCTGATGGACTCATTAGCAGCCTGGACATGGCTGAGGAAAGAATCTCTGAGCTTGAGAATAAGTCAATAGAAACTTCCAAAACTGAAAAGCAAAGAGAAAAGAAACTGGAAAAGAAAGGAACAGAATAGCCAAGAACCATGGGACAACCACAAAAAGTGTAACGTACACGGCCTGGAAATACTGAAGAGGAGGAGAAAGGCACAGAAGCAATATTTGAAAGAATAATGACTGCAGATTTCCCCAAATTAACATCAGACACCAAACACAGATCTAGGAAGTTCAGAGCATACCAAGCCGAGTAATTCCCCCCCAAAAACTACAGCTAAGCATATTATACTCAAACGACAGAAAACCAAAAAGAAAGAAAAAAATCTTGACGCCAGAGGCAAAAAGAACACCTTATCTGTAGGGGAACAAAGATAAAAATTACATCCAACTTCTCAGAAATCAGGCAAGCACAAAAGGGAGTGAAGTGAAATATTTAAAGTGTTAAGAGAAAGGAACCACAAACTAGAATTCTGTATCCTGTGAAATTTCCTTCAAAGTGAAGGAGAAATCAAGACTTTCTCTGACAAACAAAAATTGAGAGAATTTGTTGCCAGTAGTCCTGCCTTGTAAGAAATGTTAAAAGAACTTCTTCAGAGAAAAGGAAAATGTTATAGGTCAGAAAATTGGGTGTGCATCAAAAAATGAAGAGTGACAGAAGGAATCAGTGAAGGTAAAATAAAATTTTTAATTTTTCTTCTTAATTGATCTTAAGAGACAACAGTTTGTTCAAAATAATAGCAACAATGAATTTGATGATTATAACTTATGTATAAGTGAAATGAATGACAGCAATGATACAAGAGGTGGGAGGGAAGAATTGGGAATGTTTGTTGTTATAAGGTATTTGCACTGCTGTGAAGCAGCATAGCGTTATTTGAAAGTGGGCTTTCATTAGTTGTAAACGTAAAAAAAATTTTTAAGTGTAATTGATATGCTAAGAAAGGAGAGAAAATGGAATCCTAAAAAATACTCAACTAAAACCACAAAAGGCGGAAAAAAGTGAAAGACAAAAATAAAAACAAAGAACAGGGGAATGAATAAAAAACAGTAACAAATAAGGTAGGTATTTACCCAATCACTTTAACATCCATGGTCTAAATATACCCATTAAAAATTAGAGATTATCAGAGCAGATCAAAAAAAAAAGACCCAACTATATGTTGTCTAGAAGAAACCTACCTTAAATATAAAGACACATGTAGATTAAAAGTAAATGAATGGAGAAAGATACACCAGGCTAATACTAATCAAAAGAAAGCTGGAGTAGCTATATTCATTTCGGCCAAAGTGACTTCAGAGCAAAGAAGTTATCAGGAATGAAGAGGGGCATTATATAATGATAAAGGAGTCAACAATCCAAGAAGACCTAATAATCATTAATGTGTACTCATCTAACAACAGAGCGTCGAGATATGGGAGGCAAAAGCTGATAGATAGAAGTGCAAAGAGAAAGAGATGAATCCACTCTGACAGCTGGAGACTTTAACACCCCTCTATCAGAAATGGAGAGATCCAGCAGATAGAGTCTCAGTAAGGACACAGTGGAACTCAAAGGCACCATTCATCAACTGGATATAATTGACAGCAACTACTTCACCCAACAATGGCAGAGTACACATTCTTCTCAAGCTCACATGGAACAATCACCAAGATAGACCACATTCTGGGCCACAAAATGCACCTTCACAAATTTAAAAGAACAGAAATCGTACAATATCTGCTCTCAGACCACAATGGAATTAAACTAGAAATCAGTAACAGAAAGATAGCTGGGAAATTCCAAAATACTTGGAGATTAAACAACACACTTTTAAATAATACAAGGGTCAAAGAAGAAATCTCAAGGGAAATTTAAAAATATTTTGAACTAAATGAAAATGAAAATATAACTTATCAGTACGTGGTAGCCACCACCATTAACCTCACCCTCTGGCTGCAGCCCTGCCCCAGTCATGGATGAGCCCACCATGATTGTCACGCATTGGATCACCCAGATCCCAGCTCTCAGGTCTAGCTAGCATACTGCACCTTGGTCTTCTCAATGGTCGTTGCTATAAATTTCAGCACACCTTGGGCTGGAGGCCACCTGCATTGTCACAGGTACAAAAGGAAGTTAGTTAAGGGCCTCCTTATCGCAAGCATTTCTACAGGCAACTGATGTCACAATCTCACAATGCAACAGATGGCCTGGTGAGAAACTGAGAGTTGTGTTAAGTAGAGGCAGGATCAGTATGAGCAGCTGCCTGCCATGTTGTGACAGAGGAGATGTCTGCACTGAACACGGCGTGGGCTTCATGACCCTTTATGGCCCCGTCCTGTTGTAGGATTTAGGGGATTCTAAAATTTTCCATGATTCTCAGAACTTGTGACCCTTAGGCTAGATTATTCCAAGATTCCTGTTTCTAGGACTATTTGATTTTAATGTTCTGTGAGTCTCAGGTTTGATACCTGGTACTGAGTGGGATGAGGCATACAAAAATTACTGCCTAAACATACGGCTCAGAATTCCTCTTGGGAAACGAAGGAACTATCTTTGTGGGGAAAATGCTTTGATAAGGGCTTTGGGTAGAAAGCCCGCCCACAGAGCCAGGCTCCTGAGGAGCTAAGTGGGAACAAGGGAGAGAAGGGTGGGGAGAGAGATGTAAGGGTGCGGGGGGAGCACATGTCCCATTGTACCCTCTGGAGGCCAGGAGGCTGTGCTCCACAAGATGCGATCCTTCTCTGGAACATTCCGAAACCTCTGTACACTTCACTCTCAGGAATGCTTGGGAGGAGTGATTTTATTTTTTTATGCGAAATCCAAATAAGAGTCTGAGTTTCATCACATTCAAGCCCGTGCAATTCTGGACAAGGCCAGCACGCTTTGCTGGAGGCAGAGATGATAGGGACGATGTGACTCCTCTGGGATTTAGCAGGCTTCTCTGGGAGAACGCGGGGCTTCCTTGTGTGGTGGTGCAGGCATCCAGGGGTCATACGGCATCTAGGGGACTCTATTCATATCAAAGTTTATGTGAATGGCTCTCTCTAGAGGGATATAGTGCAAAACCTGAGCAACTGAACGTGACAGCCCTGGCCCTGGGCATTAGAAGAAATTTCCCCACCATCTGAAGGGACAGAGGGACCCACCCAGCTAATATTCAGGTTCTATGTTTTATTTAGGTTCTATGTTTAAGGGTTTAAGATTCTGGGATCCTATGATTCTACAGTTCTCTGACTCCAAGAATCTAAGAGGATAACGAGGCTTCATAATTCTAAGGCAGCAATAACCACCACCACAGCCAATGCTATTGTGTTACCACGTGCCAGGCTGTGTGCTGCTCACTGTATACGTACTATCTCAATTAGTTTTCAAACCCTATGAGATACACATTGTGCAGATGTGGAAACTGAGGTGCAGAGAGTTAAATCATTAGTCCCTTAAGATCACAATGGCAGGACTGAAGCCAGGTGCTCTGAGCGCAGAGCCTCTTTCCCTCTACCCTCTCCTGCTGGCACTCCTCTAAGCACTCCCCTCCCTATTTAGGAAGCCCTCACAAGACTCTTACCTATGAGCTGCCCTTTTTTCCAGCTCATGCCCCAGAAAGTTGGAAAACAGACCAGAGATGTGTTGTGTTGAGTCTCACTGAGTTGTGTTGTGTTGCGTTATAACAGGCTGTGTTATGTTGCATGTGTTTGTCTGACTCCATTGTACTGTGAACCCTGTGGGACAAAGACTGAATCTGATTCAACCTTTGAAATCCAACCCTCAGTCCAACCAGGACACTGGGGGTGCTCAAGTGGCCTGGTGGGCTCCAGGGAGTGAGCTCTGGTGTCCGTGTACTCCTAGATCATCATCCTGTGACTGTGTACTGACAGGGGCTGGCGAGGGGGACACCCTCCCAAAGGCACCTGAGCAGGTGGAGCCAGGCCAGAGTGCATCTTCTCAGGAGCTTTGAGCCAGGGGCAGGACAGGCCTGATGTGGACTTTGGGTCAGGTCAGGGCAGATGGTAACTGGAGTCAAGATGGGGAGACTGAAGGGAGCCTCACCTGAGGGGGCCAGGCATGGGCAAGAAAATAGCCCCTGGTGACCCATAGCCCATCTTCATAGGTGGTCTGGGACATAAAGGTGCCAGAGCCAGCTGTGCTTGGCTCCCTGCCTTGTATCTTCTTCTCTCCTCAGGACCATGGCCCCATCTGACACTCTGCCTGGCTCATGGGAACTCTTCCCCAGGGCTGCATCTTGCCCTGATTCCTACATCTGGGCTGGGGTCCTGCTGCAGACTTCCCAAGTCTCTAGACACAGACCCAGCTGCATCTGCTGACCTTGAGCCTGCTCAGGCCCAAAGCCCAAGAAAGAGTTCCTGGAGTTCCTGCCTGCCTCAGCCTCTCTTTGACCTTGAGCCCTGGAAACAGCTGCCCTGAGTGGGGCCAGCTCTGCAGCCCATGTGCCCCACGCCCACTTTGGTTCTTACGCCCAGGGGTGCTCACACTTGCTGAGCCACCTGCCCCTGCCCCAGATTAGGCCCCAGCTTTTCCTACCTGGGCTATATCTGGTCCTCTTCACTGGCCACTCTGCCTGGCCTCTCCTTCTCCAGCCCATTTCCCCAGAAGAGCTTCCACACATCACTCTAAGATGCAAATCTGACCATGTCCCTCCCATCCTCACAATCCTCCAATGGCTCCCCATTGCCTACAGCAGAAAGTTCTAGTTTCCTAGCCCAGTATTCAAGGCCTGTCATGGACTGTGCCCCTGACCTCTCGAGCCTCCACTCCCTCTGTCCCTTGAAACGTCCCTGTGCTCTAGCTGCTGCAGACCATCTTTTCACTCCTCCTTTACACCTACTGTCCTCACTGCGTGGCACACTCTCCTTCAGTTCCAACTCTCTCGTCAAGAATCAGCCTTCTCTTGGCTCTTCCCTGGATTTAGAACACCCCATGCACAAGTCCACAGTGGCAATAATCACATCGTTTTAGAGTTGTCTGATTGTGTTAGTTTCCTCACCCAGCTAGGAGTTCGTCCACCCAACTGGGAGGCCTTCTTCTGCCTATAGCTTCATCCTCAGTGTCTGGCACATAGTACCTATGTGTTGAATGAAGGAAGGAAGAAATGAATGAATGGCAATGAGTGAGTGGGCCAGTGACATCGCACCATCCACACTGGTGATGCTGTGGGTGGGGTTGGAGCGGGCAAGGGATCACAATGAAACAAAAGAACAAAACAAAAGCATGAAGACGCAAGAGATGGCTCCAGGAGGGAGATGAGGAAGTTGCCACAACATGGTTCTAACCTCCTCTCTCTGGGTGGGTCCATCCTTTCCCCAAGCTGCGTGCTCTGAAATCCCCGGAATCCCTGTCATTTCCTCATGTTTGTTATTTCTGCTACCCTTGTGAGGAAATGCTCCTCCACCTGCCCTTGGGAAGAGTTGCTCAGGCCTCACCCAAGGCTGTTGCCTTCTTTGTTGGGAGGGAGGGTGGAGGGGGCTGCACAGCTCATCAGGACCCTCATGGAAGGGGGCGCCCCAGGGAGGGCCTTGGAGTTGGGCAGACAAGGCCTAAGCCATACAGGAGAGGAGATTGGGCCTGAGGAGAGGGAGGGAAAGCCATGGGGCCTGGAGGCTGGACCACTGGGCCCTGCAGCTGCCGCTGTCTGAGCCCCCTGTGTGGGCGTCCTGTACTTAGCCACATTCCTGATGACAAAGCATTCCACGCACAGCTAGCTGAAGGAGCCAGGACTGACAGAAAGCTCTGTAGGGGGTGCAGAGTGTCTGCTTTATTCACAACTGTACCTCCAGGACCCAATACTATACCTGGCATGTGGTAGGGGAGCTCAAAAACTGTTTGGCCAACGGATAGATGGATGGGTAGATGGATGGATGGGAGGATGGATGAATGGATGGGTGGACAGAAGGATGGAAGGATGGTTCTCCTTCCTGGGACCAGAGGGGCATAGGGCAGTAGCATCTCCAGGGGCCAGCCCTGGTGGCAAATATGGCCATCAGAGGGTGGGGCTCCCTTGGAGAGGGGCAGGAGACTGGGGGTCAGAGTTAGGGATCTCTTTGCCCCCACCCCATTTTCTCAAGCTCTCTGCTCAAATCTTGGAGGCGTGCTGTTGATATCTCAATGGGGCCTATCTCTGCTTACAGACACAGACCCAGCTGCATCTGCTAACCTTGAGCTTGCTCAGGCCCCCCAAAGCCCAAGAGTTCCTGGAGTTCCTGCCTGCCTCAGCCTCTCTTAGACCTCTAGCCCTGGAAACTCCCAGCTTCCCAGAGTGGGGCCAGCTCAGCAGCCCATCTGCCCCACACCCACCTTGGTCCTTATGCCCAGAGGTGGTTACACCTGCTGAGCCACCTGCCCCTGCCCCAGGTTAGGCCCTGGCTTTTCCTACCTGGGCTATGTCTGGTCCTCTTCACTGGTCGCTCTGCCTGGCCTCTCCTTCTCCAGCCCATTTCCCCAAACCGGCTTCCACATGTTGTTCTAAGATGCAAATCTGTCTATGTCCCGTCCCATCCTCACAATCCTCCAATGGCTCCCCATTGCCTACAGCAGAAAGTTCTAGTTTCTTAACCCAGCAAGACAGTGGTTCCCACACGTGGGTGGGCATCAGAATTTCCTGGGGACTTTTAAGCAATATAGATTCCCAGGTCCCCAGTGAGATGTACTAGCTAGAATATTGCTGGATGACACCACAGAATCCGTGTTCTTTAAAGTCCCTTGGGTGATTCTGCCACATAGACAGGCATAGGAACACCCTACCTACTGGAGCAAGTTTAAACCCTCAGGCAAGGCATTCTGAGCCCTTTGCCCTCTAGACCCAGTGCCCCTGTGCAGCTTCATGCCAGGCCCCTCGCCCCAAACACGCAGCCATGGTACCCCAGACACACTCAGGCTCTCCCACCGCCAGGCCTTTACATGAGTTCCTCTCTCTACCTTCTCCCTCCTGTACCTAGGAACTTCTACATGTCCTTCAAGGCCCAGAAAATGCCACTTCTTCCAGGAAGCCCTCCAAACCCTTCTTCCACCCAGTCAGGCAGAACTCTTGTCTCTTTCCTGAGAGCCCCACAGCACCTCCCACCACCTAGGCAATGGCACCCGTCACTGTGCCTGGGAATTACCTGACAATGCCTGTGCCAGACTGTGTGCACCAGTGCCTTGAAGAAGCCTCCC
>NW_025797238.1:0-11709 GCF_021613505.1 Equus quagga | reverse complement strand
GGGAGGCTTCTTCAAGGCACTGGTGCACACAGTCTGGCACAGGCATTGTCAGGTAATTCCCAGGCACAGTGACGGGTGCCATTGCCTAGGTGGTGGGAGGTGCTGTGGGGCTCTCAGGAAAGAGACAAGAGTTCTGCCTGACTGGGTGGAAGAAGGGTTTGGAGGGCTTCCTGGAAGAAGTGGCATTTTCTGGGCCTTGAAGGACATGTAGAAGTTCCTAGGTACAGGAGGGAGAAGGTAGAGAGAGGAACTCATGTAAAGGCCTGGCGGTGGGAGAGCCTGAGTGTGTCTGGGGTACCATGGCTGCGTGTTTGGGGCGAGGGGCCTGGCATGAAGCTGCACAGGGGCACTGGGTCTAGAGGGCAAAGGGCTCAGAATGCCTTGCCTGAGGGTTTAAACTTGCTCCAGTAGGTAGGGTGTTCCTATGCCTGTCTATGTGGCAGAATCACCCAAGGGACTTTAAAGAACACGGATTCTGTGGTGTCATCCAGCAATATTCTAGCTAGTACATCTCACTGGGGACCTGGGAATCTATATTGCTTAAAAGTCCCCAGGAAATTCTGATGCCCACCCACGTGTGGGAACCACTGTCTTGCTGGGTTAAGAAACTAGAACTTTCTGCTGTAGGCAATGGGGAGCCATTGGAGGATTGTGAGGATGGGACGGGACATAGACAGATTTGCATCTTAGAACAACATGTGGAAGCCGGTTTGGGGAAATGGGCTGGAGAAGGAGAGGCCAGGCAGAGCGACCAGTGAAGAGGACCAGACATAGCCCAGGTAGGAAAAGCCAGGGCCTAACCTGGGGCAGGGGCAGGTGGCTCAGCAGGTGTAACCACCTCTGGGCATAAGGACCAAGGTGGGTGTGGGGCAGATGGGCTGCTGAGCTGGCCCCACTCTGGGAAGCTGGGAGTTTCCAGGGCTAGAGGTCTAAGAGAGGCTGAGGCAGGCAGGAACTCCAGGAACTCTTGGGCTTTGGGGGGCCTGAGCAAGCTCAAGGTTAGCAGATGCAGCTGGGTCTGTGTCTGTAAGCAGAGATAGGCCCCATTGAGATATCAACAGCACGCCTCCAAGATTTGAGCAGAGAGCTTGAGAAAATGGGGTGGGGGCAAAGAGATCCCTAACTCTGACCCCCAGTCTCCTGCCCCTCTCCAAGGGAGCCCCACCCTCTGATGGCCATATTTGCCACCAGGGCTGGCCCCTGGAGATGCTACTGCCCTATGCCCCTCTGGTCCCAGGAAGGAGAACCATCCTTCCATCCTTCTGTCCACCCATCCATTCATCCATCCTCCCATCCATCCATCTACCCATCCATCTATCCGTTGGCCAAACAGTTTTTGAGCTCCCCTACCACATGCCAGGTATAGTATTGGGTCCTGGAGGTACAGTTGTGAATAAAGCAGACACTCTGCACCCCCTACAGAGCTTTCTGTCAGTCCTGGCTCCTTCAGCTAGCTGTGCGTGGAATGCTTTGTCATCAGGAATGTGGCTAAGTACAGGACGCCCACACAGGGGGCTCAGACAGCGGCAGCTGCAGGGCCCAGTGGTCCAGCCTCCAGGCCCCATGGCTTTCCCTCCCTCTCCTCAGGCCCAATCTCCTCTCCTGTATGGCTTAGGCCTTGTCTGCCCAACTCCAAGGCCCTCCCTGGGGCGCCCCCTTCCATGAGGGTCCTGATGAGCTGTGCAGCCCCCTCCACCCTCCCTCCCAACAAAGAAGGCAACAGCCTTGGGTGAGGCCTGAGCAACTCTTCCCAAGGGCAGGTGGAGGAGCATTTCCTCACAAGGGTAGCAGAAATAACAAACATGAGGAAATGACAGGGATTCCGGGGATTTCAGAGCACGCAGCTTGGGGAAAGGATGGACCCACCCAGAGAGAGGAGGTTAGAACCATGTTGTGGCAACTTCCTCATCTCCCTCCTGGAGCCATCTCTTGCGTCTTCATGCTTTTGTTTTGTTCTTTTGTTTCATTGTGATCCCTTGCCCGCTCCAACCCCACCCACAGCATCACCAGTGTGGATGGTGCGATGTCACTGGCCCACTCACTCATTGCCATTCATTCATTTCTTCCTTCCTTCATTCAACACATAGGTACTATGTGCCAGACACTGAGGATGAAGCTATAGGCAGAAGAAGGCCTCCCAGTTGGGTGGACGAACTCCTAGCTGGGTGAGGAAACTAACACAATCAGACAACTCTAAAACGATGTGATTATTGCCACTGTGGACTTGTGC
Organism: Equus quagga; assembly: GCF_021613505.1. Lineage (NCBI taxonomy): Eukaryota > Metazoa > Chordata > Mammalia > Perissodactyla > Equidae > Equus > Equus quagga. The sequence continues at coordinate 9,479 of NW_025797238.1, read as the reverse complement.
ATGGGGTGTTCTAAATCCAGGGAAGAGCCAAGAGAAGGCTGATTCTTGACGAGAGAGTTGGAACTGAAGGAGAGTGTGCCACGCAGTGAGGACAGTAGGTGTAAAGGAGGAGTGAAAAGATGGTCTGCAGCAGCTAGAGCACAGGGACGTTTCAAGGGACAGAGGGAGTGGAGGCTCGAGAGGTCAGGGGCACAGTCCATGACAGGCCTTGAATACTGGGCTAGGAAACTAGAACTTTCTGCTGTAGGCAATGGGGAGCCATTGGAGGATTGTGAGGATGGGAGGGACATGGTCAGATTTGCATCTTAGAGTGATGTGTGGAAGCTCTTCTGGGGAAATGGGCTGGAGAAGGAGAGGCCAGGCAGAGTGGCCAGTGAAGAGGACCAGATATAGCCCAGGTAGGAAAAGCTGGGGCCTAATCTGGGGCAGGGGCAGGTGGCTCAGCAAGTGTGAGCACCCCTGGGCGTAAGAACCAAAGTGGGCGTGGGGCACATGGGCTGCAGAGCTGGCCCCACTCAGGGCAGCTGTTTCCAGGGCTCAAGGTCAAAGAGAGGCTGAGGCAGGCAGGAACTCCAGGAACTCTTTCTTGGGCTTTGGGCCTGAGCAGGCTCAAGGTCAGCAGATGCAGCTGGGTCTGTGTCTAGAGACTTGGGAAGTCTGCAGCAGGACCCCAGCCCAGATGTAGGAATCAGGGCAAGATGCAGCCCTGGGGAAGAGTTCCCATGAGCCAGGCAGAGTGTCAGATGGGGCCATGGTCCTGAGGAGAGAAGAAGATACAAGGCAGGGAGCCAAGCACAGCTGGCTCTGGCACCTTTATGTCCCAGACCACCTATGAAGATGGGCTATGGGTCACCAGGGGCTATTTTCTTGCCCATGCCTGGCCCCCTCAGGTGAGGCTCCCTTCAGTCTCCCCATCTTGACTCCAGTTACCATCTGCCCTGACCTGACCCAAAGTCCACATCAGGCCTGTCCTGCCCCTGGCTCAAAGCTCCTGAGAAGATGCACTCTGGCCTGGCTCCACCTGCTCAGGTGCCTTTGGGAGGGTGTCCCCCTCGCCAGCCCCTGTCAGTACACAGTCACAGGATGATGATCTAGGAGTACACGGACACCAGAGCTCACTCCCTGGAGCCCACCAGGCCACTTGAGCACCCCCAGTGTCCTGGTTGGACTGAGGGTTGGATTTCAAAGGTTGAATCAGATTCAGTCTTTGTCCCACAGGGTTCACAGTACAATGGAGTCAGACAAACACATGCAACATAACACAGCCTGTTATAACGCAACACAACACAACTCAGTGAGACTCAACACAACACATCTCTGGTCTGTTTTCCAACTTTCTGGGGCATGAGCTGGAAAAAAGGGCAGCTCATAGGTAAGAGTCTTGTGAGGGCTTCCTAAATAGGGAGGGGAGTGCTTAGAGGAGTGCCAGCAGGAGAGGGTAGAGGGAAAGAGGCTCTGCGCTCAGAGCACCTGGCTTCAGTCCTGCCATTGTGATCTTAAGGGACTAATGATTTAACTCTCTGCACCTCAGTTTCCACATCTGCACAATGTGTATCTCATAGGGTTTGAAAACTAATTGAGATAGTACGTATACAGTGAGCAGCACACAGCCTGGCACGTGGTAACACAATAGCATTGGCTGTGGTGGTGGTTATTGCTGCCTTAGAATTATGAAGCCTCGTTATCCTCTTAGATTCTTGGAGTCAGAGAACTGTAGAATCATAGGATCCCAGAATCTTAAACCCTTAAACATAGAACCTAAATAAAACATAGAACCTGAATATTAGCTGGGTGGGTCCCTCTGTCCCTTCAGATGGTGGGGAAATTTCTTCTAATGCCCAGGGCCAGGGCTGTCACGTTCAGTTGCTCAGGTTTTGCACTATATCCCTCTAGAGAGAGCCATTCACATAAACTTTGATATGAATAGAGTCCCCTAGATGCCGTATGACCCCTGGATGCCTGCACCACCACACAAGGAAGCCCCGCGTTCTCCCAGAGAAGCCTGCTAAATCCCAGAGGAGTCACATCGTCCCTATCATCTCTGCCTCCAGCAAAGCGTGCTGGCCTTGTCCAGAATTGCACGGGCTTGAATGTGATGAAACTCAGACTCTTATTTGGATTTCGCATAAAAAAATAAAATCACTCCTCCCAAGCATTCCTGAGAGTGAAGTGTACAGAGGTTTCGGAATGTTCCAGAGAAGGATCGCATCTTGTGGAGCACAGCCTCCTGGCCTCCAGAGGGTACAATGGGACATGTGCTCCCCCCGCACCCTTACATCTCTCTCCCCACCCTTCTCTCCCTTGTTCCCACTTAGCTCCTCAGGAGCCTGGCTCTGTGGGCGGGCTTTCTACCCAAAGCCCTTATCAAAGCATTTTCCCCACAAAGATAGTTCCTTCGTTTCCCAAGAGGAATTCTGAGCCGTATGTTTAGGCAGTAATTTTTGTATGCCTCATCCCACTCAGTACCAGGTATCAAACCTGAGACTCACAGAACATTAAAATCAAATAGTCCTAGAAACAGGAATCTTGGAATAATCTAGCCTAAGGGTCACAAGTTCTGAGAATCATGGAAAATTTTAGAATCCCCTAAATCCTACAACAGGACGGGGCCATAAAGGGTCATGAAGCCCACGCCGTGTTCAGTGCAGACATCTCCTCTGTCACAACATGGCAGGCAGCTGCTCATACTGATCCTGCCTCTACTTAACACAACTCTCAGTTTCTCACCAGGCCATCTGTTGCATTGTGAGATTGTGACATCAGTTGCCTGTAGAAATGCTTGCGATAAGGAGGCCCTTAACTAACTTCCTTTTGTACCTGTGACAATGCAGGTGGCCTCCAGCCCAAGGTGTGCTGAAATTTATAGCAACGACCATTGAGAAGACCAAGGTGCAGTATGCTAGCTAGACCTGAGAGCTGGGATCTGGGTGATCCAATGCGTGACAATCATGGTGGGCTCATCCATGACTGGGGCAGGGCTGCAGCCAGAGGGTGAGGTTAATGGTGGTGGCTACCACGTACTGATAAGTTATATTTTCATTTTCATTTAGTTCAAAATATTTTTAAATTTCCCTTGAGATTTCTTCTTTGACCCTTGTATTATTTAAAAGTGTGTTGTTTAATCTCCAAGTATTTTGGAATTTCCCAGCTATCTTTCTGTTACTGATTTCTAGTTTAATTCCATTGTGGTCTGAGAGCAGATATTGTACGATTTCTGTTCTTTTAAATTTGTGAAGGTGCATTTTGTGGCCCAGAATGTGGTCTATCTTGGTGATTGTTCCATGTGAGCTTGAGAAGAATGTGTACTCTGCCATTGTTGGGTGAAGTAGTTGCTGTCAATTATATCCAGTTGATGAATGGTGCCTTTGAGTTCCACTGTGTCCTTACTGAGACTCTATCTGCTGGATCTCTCCATTTCTGATAGAGGGGTGTTAAAGTCTCCAGCTGTCAGAGTGGATTCATCTCTTTCTCTTTGCACTTCTATCTATCAGCTTTTGCCTCCCATATCTCGACGCTCTGTTGTTAGATGAGTACACATTAATGATTATTAGGTCTTCTTGGATTGTTGACTCCTTTATCATTATATAATGCCCCTCTTCATTCCTGATAACTTCTTTGCTCTGAAGTCACTTTGGCCGAAATGAATATAGCTACTCCAGCTTTCTTTTGATTAGTATTAGCCTGGTGTATCTTTCTCCATTCATTTACTTTTAATCTACATGTGTCTTTATATTTAAGGTAGGTTTCTTCTAGACAACATATAGTTGGGTCTTTTTTTTTTGATCTGCTCTGATAATCTCTAATTTTTAATGGGTATATTTAGACCATGGATGTTAAAGTGATTGGGTAAATACCTACCTTATTTGTTACTGTTTTTTATTCATTCCCCTGTTCTTTGTTTTTATTTTTGTCTTTCACTTTTTTCCGCCTTTTGTGGTTTTAGTTGAGTATTTTTTAGGATTCCATTTTCTCTCCTTTCTTAGCATATCAATTACACTTAAAAATTTTTTTTACGTTTACAACTAATGAAAGCCCACTTTCAAATAACGCTATGCTGCTTCACAGCAGTGCAAATACCTTATAACAACAAACATTCCCAATTCTTCCCTCCCACCTCTTGTATCATTGCTGTCATTCATTTCACTTATACATAAGTTATAATCATCAAATTCATTGTTGCTATTATTTTGAACAAACTGTTGTCTCTTAAGATCAATTAAGAAGAAAAATTAAAAATTTTATTTTACCTTCACTGATTCCTTCTGTCACTCTTCATTTTTTGATGCACACCCAATTTTCTGACCTATAACATTTTCCTTTTCTCTGAAGAAGTTCTTTTAACATTTCTTACAAGGCAGGACTACTGGCAACAAATTCTCTCAATTTTTGTTTGTCAGAGAAAGTCTTGATTTCTCCTTCACTTTGAAGGAAATTTCACAGGATACAGAATTCTAGTTTGTGGTTCCTTTCTCTTAACACTTTAAATATTTCACTTCACTCCCTTTTGTGCTTGCCTGATTTCTGAGAAGTTGGATGTAATTTTTATCTTTGTTCCCCTACAGATAAGGTGTTCTTTTTGCCTCTGGCGTCAAGATTTTTTTCTTTCTTTTTGGTTTTCTGTCGTTTGAGTATAATATGCTTAGCTGTAGTTTTTGGGGGGGAATTACTCGGCTTGGTATGCTCTGAACTTCCTAGATCTGTGTTTGGTGTCTGATGTTAATTTGGGGAAATCTGCAGTCATTATTCTTTCAAATATTGCTTCTGTGCCTTTCTCCTCCTCTTCAGTATTTCCAGGCCGTGTACGTTACACTTTTTGTGGTTGTCCCATGGTTCTTGGCTATTCTGTTCCTTTCTTTTCCAGTTTCTTTTCTCTTTGCTTTTCAGTTTTGGAAGTTTCTATTGACTTATTCTCAAGCTCAGAGATTCTTTCCTCAGCCATGTCCAGGCTGCTAATGAGTCCATCAGAGGCATTCTTCATTTCTGTTAGAGGTTTTTTAAAAATCTCTAGCTCTTCTTTTTGATTCTTTCTTAGAAAGTCTGCCTCTCTGCTTACATTGCCCACCTGTTCTTGCATGCTGTCCACTTTATCCATGAGAACCCTTAGCATATTAATCATAGTTGTTTTAAATTCCCAGTCTGATAATTCCAATATCCCTGCCATCCTTGTCTAAATCAGGTTCGAAGATTGTTCTGTCTCTTTAAACTGTGTCTGCCCTTTTGTATGGCTTGCAGTTTTTTGTTGAAAGCTGCACATGATGTATTCCGCAGAAGGAACTCCAGTAAAGAGAACTTTAGTGAGGTGGTGATAACGGTGTGGGGGTTGGGAAGCACTCAATATAGTTCTATGATGAGGGCTCAGTCACTTAGTGAACCTGTGCCCCTGGACTGTGAACTTCACAAGTGCTTCTCAATTTCCCCCCTTTAGATGCAACGGGATGGCTGGAGGGGGTGGAGAAGGTATCTCCCTTCTGGGTAGGTTAGGCTCTGGTGAAATGGTGTCTCCAGAGAGCAGGTCTTGTGAAGAAGAACAGAGGGCTCTGGTGTGTTTCAAAATGGTTCCTTTTCCCTTCCCCTGCCAGGAGCATTGGCGATTTTCCTTAGATATTCACTGTGAGGGGGTAGAGCTCCGGGAGGTAACTTCACAAGCGTGTGGCTGTCCCCCTCTGCCTGGCTTCCCCTAGAGTTTTAGACTCTCAGCTTAGTCCACATGGAGCCTCCAGCAATTCTGCAATTACAGTTTAGGTTTTCCTACCCAGAAATAGTTCCTGCGGAGGTTTCTGCTCACGGGGTTCTGCTCTGGCACGTCGTTATCCTCTGTATTCACCCGTCTGTCTCTCCAAGTTTTGGTTCGCTGGTTTGCCCCGTGACCTCACTTCTCTGACAGATCTGAGGAGAGTGGTTGATGTTTCAGTTTCTTCAGCTTTCTTACTTGTTTTTAGTGTGGACAGATGACTTCCAAGCTCCTTCTGTGCCAGAATGGAAAGCGGTGGTCTTGCCACCATGTAGTGAACACCCAAGGGAAGTACGCACTTTCTCGATCTTATCTCCTGTAATCTTCACATCAGTCCTGTGAAGTAACACCCTTATCTCATTTTGGAGAAGTCGTTCTTGTGGGTCAGCAGGAGTGACTCCCTCAAGGTCACACAGTTAGAAAATAGGATGTGAACTTGGGTCTGTCTGATGACACAGCCTGTGCACGTCCCACCCGCATGCCACCTCCAGCAACGAGGCGGATTCTGGATAGAGCGTCAGGCCCAGAGGCAGACACAGGTCAGGACTAGACACAGGGGCCCAGTGGGACCAGAATGGAGGATGAGACCCAGAAGGTAAGAAAGTTCCCAGGGCTCATTTCTGGCAGGCCAGACACCAGGTCTCCGGAGGTAAGGACTGAATCCTGATTCTGCCCCTTCCAGCTATGGGATCTTGGGGTGTCACTTTACTTCCCCCAGCCTCAGATACTTAGTAAGTAGCCCAGAGCCTGGAAAATGACAACTGCTCACAAAATGGAAGATGTTACAGTTGTTGTAGGTAGTAGTTAATTGCCAGGTGGGAAGCTGCAGGTGCTAATGCCCTTCCAGCCCTGGCCAGGTGAGGTCAATAGCGGGAGAAGAGGGCAGAGCTGTCAGAGACCACAGCTGGGATGGCTGGGGAAGGTGGAGGCATGGGAAGCTCAATGAGGAGTCATTTGTGGACTAAGGGGTACCGCAGCTGTCTGCCCGTGGGGCACACTGGTTAGCTCCTCCTCCTGGCCACTGCCCCGGTTGGCACCCACAGTAGGATCAGTCCTTCCCTGGGGTCAGGTGTGCCACCTGGTGTAAGGCAGAAAAAGCCTCCCAGATCCAGCCCAGAGCCACCCTGACACTTCCTGACCAATTCTGACACCAACACAGCTGACAGGAACTTCTGCTTCTAGCTAAGACGAAGTACCAGAGACTAGATTTCCCTTCCTATCTGAAACAACTAAAAAACCCCACATGACAAAGAAGTAGCACTTAAGACGTTGCACATCAGGCAATGACAAACAACGATCACTGAGAGACGGGAAGAAACACGAGGTGAGTCCCATGACTGACTCAACTTACTACCTGGAGAAAGTTCCCAGCCATGGCTCAGGGGTTGGGGAATTCAGGCAGAGCCTGGCAGTCTCCCTGAATGAGGTAGACATAGCTGGGAGTCTGGAGGAGGTCAAAGGGGCTAGAGTTTGTAGGGAAGAGAGCTGCAGAGAGTGAGCCCTGGAGATGTGCAGAGGGTCTCCCTCCACTATTGAGTTGAGTATTAATCAACTAGAAATTACCTGAGGCTGGGGAAAGACCCGCCCCAGAGAATAAGAGGGAATAGTGCTCAGAGCTCACACAGGCTGGGAGGTAGAGCCTGTTCCTGAGAACCTGATAGCCAGAATGGAGTCTCATAGTTCAAGAGGCATCTGTTAGAGCACTAAGATGGGTTTTGACTAAGTACAGGGGAAAAACGAACACAGCTCTGGTCCCACCTGACAAAAGACTGTAATGGTTTCCAAGTCACTTAGTCAATTCCCAGAACAAAACTCAAGATTATTTATGGAAAGACAAAAATATGCAGAGCCCAACAAGGTAAAATTCCCCATGTCCGGCATCCCATCAATAATTGACAGGCATGCAAAGAAGTAGGAAAATACCACCCACAATGAAGGGACAATCAATGTTTTGACACTGACCCAGAAAGGACACTGATAGTAGAATTAGTGGACTATAGCATTAAAACAATTATGAATGTATCTCATGTGTTGTCAGAAGAAAGACTGACTACGTAGAGACATCAAACAACAAAGAAACAGAAAAGTGACACTTTTAATTGCAATTAAAATTTTTTAAATTTTAAGATCCAGATAAAACTTCTACAATGCCTGAGACATAAAATACAGTAGATGGAAATAATGGCAGATTAGATATGGTCGAAGAGAAGATTAGTGAACTCGAAGACATAGTTATAGAAACTACGTAAAATGAAACACACGGAGAAAAAAGACTCAGAATATTTTGGTGAACTGCAGGACTTCAAACAGCCAAATAACTAGTGCAATAAAGCAAGAAAAAGAAAGAAAAGGCAACCAAGATTGGAAAGTAAGAAGTAAAACTACCTTTATATACAGACAACATGATTGTCTATGTAGAAAATCCTACAGAATCTCCAAAAAGCTACTGGAACTAAAAAGTGAGTTTAGCAAGTATGTAGGCTACAAGATCAATATACAGAACTCAATTATATTTCCACACACTAGCAACAAACAATCTGACATTGAAATTTTAAAAAATCTCCATGGCATCAAAAATATGAAATACTTAGGGATAATTCTGATGAAATAGGTGTAAGAGCCGTACATTGAAAATGGTAAAATATTGCTGCGATAAATTAGCACTGTCCGTAAAAAGAATGATAAATCAGTGTTTATCAAAATTAAAATTTACCCCTCTTCGAGAGACATTGTTAAGAAACGAATCTGGCAAGGGACCTGTTTGCAGAATATATAAAGAACTCTTACAAATCAGCATTAAGAATACAAACAACCCAAGTAAAATATAGGTAAAGATTTGAACAAATACTTGGCCAAAGAAAATATATGGATGCTAATAAAGACATGAAAAGAAACTCAATATCATAGTCACTAGAGAGATGCAAATTAAAACTTCAACAAGATGCCACCCAGATCTATTTGAATGTCTAAAACTAAAAAGACTGGCCATGCCATGTGTTGGTGAAGATGCGGAGCTACTGGAGCTCTCGGATGTTGCTGGTGGGAGTGTGAAATGGTATAAGCACTTTGGAAAAGCACTTTGGCAATTCCTTAAAAAGTTAAACATACACCTACCATGTGACCCAGCCATTCCACTCCTAAATATTTACCCAAGGTAAATGGAAGCATTATAAAAACATAGATGGGTTTTCTTAGGAACTTTATTAGTAACGGCTGGAAACCGGAAACAATCCAGGTCCCAGCGTCAAGGAAAGAATAAGTGCTTGGCCCTGGGATTAGTCTGATGGAGGTTTAAACAGGGGCCATGTGGGAGTGTGGCGCTCTGGCATCACAGGCTCCTGGGTGCAAATTATGCCTCTGCTCCTCATGGGGATGGTGAGTTCGGGCTCAGGGAAAGAGCCTCAGCGTCCTCATCTGGAAAGGGCCGAAGCACTGTGGGAACACCATGGTATCTGGAACACTGCGGGGTTAGCTCCTGGCTCTGTCACTTCCAGTGTGACCCGGGGCAAGTGCATTTGCCTCTCTGGACCTCAGTTTCCTCATCTGTCAGATGGGCCTGTAATAATAGTACCCACCTCACCCGGCTGCTGTGAGGGTAGAAGGGTCTAGCAGCGTATGTAGAAGGCTTCGAGCAGGCTTTGCACCTGGCCAGTCTTTGCTGCCGTCATCATCGTCTTCTTCATCTCCCTCCAAGGATTCTTGGGAGGCTTCTTCAAGGCACTGGTGCACACAGTCTGGCACAGGCATT
>NW_025797237.1:0-1568 GCF_021613505.1 Equus quagga | reverse complement strand
TTAGGGAAATCCCCCAACATTAGTGTGTCTTGACTACATGTCTGTACAGTGTTCATTGAGTGTGTACAGTGGACAGGCGTTGTTCTAAGCACTCTAGACATAAAATAAACTCCTTTAGTCCTCACTGTCATCCCATGAGGTGGGTACTGTTATCATCCCCATTTTACAGATGTGGGAACCGAGGCATAGAGAAGTTCAGTAAATTGCCCAAAGTCACGCAGTTAGTAAGTGGAAGGGCCCGGTTTTGAACCTAGGTATGCTGGCTCTAGAATCTGCGCTTTTAATAATGTGAATCCATTGATAATAAATGGCTACTGTTCATGAAGTTCAGGCCATATATGAACCACACTGGTGGGATTGTAAATGTTTCAGAGTCTTTGCTCGTTATGATTCTACATGTTTTGAGCACGCAGCTTGTTAAGCGAAACGAAATCAACCAGCAGGCCTCATCAGTTGCGTCATTATGTTGGCAGTTTAAACACATTATCTCATTCGTTCTCCCATGACCCTGTGAAGTGGGTAGGGTGATTCTTCTTGTCTTTTCAAGTGAGAAAACTACTCTGGGAAGGTTAATTATTAGTTCAAGGTCACCCAGCTAATGAGTAGCAGACCCGGAACTTAATCCTGGATCTTTCCGATTCCAGTGCCTGTGAACTTCTGCACAAACTCTCCATTGGAAAAACCCTAAACAGCATGTAGGTAACCTCCAGTTTGCGTACCCCTGAGTAACGTATGTGCCTTCACTATGGTTATCCAGGGGACGTCTCCTTTCACCTTGCTTCTGCAACTTGGAGTTTCTTCCTCTCACTCATACCAATGGTGCTTTGGGGGTATTTAAGTTATGGACCATCAGCTCACCGTACTGGTACCCCTTTTCCGTGTCCTTTCTCCTCTGACCCTACTGTTTTGGTTCGATGCCTTGTTGCCTCCTGCCTGGCCTGTTGCGGTGTATCCTCCCAGGTCTCCCGTGGAACCCCATACTTGCCATGCCACCTCCAGGCCCCCCTTGCCAAGGGCACCTCTGCTCCCACACTCCCTCTTAAAAGCCTTTCAGTGACTCCTGCCCTGAAGGGGCTCAGCTGGCGGGTGAGGCCCCGGCGATTTGCGCTCTGCAGCTCCACCTTCAGCTCTCGCCGGCTCCCTCTGGCGGTGTAGCCACCCCCAACTCTGGTCGTGTGTAGCTACTTGCAGTTCTCTAGCAGGGCCTGCTGTCTCCTGCATCCACGTCTTTGGAATGCTTTTTCTTCCTTGTCAACTCGGAGAATGTTTTTCGAAACTCATCTCAAGCATTGTTTCTCTTCCTCATGCCCCAGGGTAAACTTAACCACCTTTTCATTTATGCCCACATGCTACTCTGTGTCTTTGTTATAATGCATCAGCAGTTTATTTCATTTACGCATTTACATGATTGTGGCAATGGGATTTGAACGGCACTCCAGAGCCTAAAGATCCCCATCATCGTATTTTCTGGATGGCCTTAGGGAAATCCCCCAACATTAGTGTGTCTTGACTACATGTCTGTACTCGGTGGGCAAATAGGATTATCCTACTATACAAACAGGGTCAGT
>NW_025797236.1:0-1568 GCF_021613505.1 Equus quagga | reverse complement strand
TTAGGGAAATCCCCCAACATTAGTGTGTCTTGACTACATGTCTGTACAGTGTTCATTGAGTGTGTACAGTGGACAGGCGTTGTTCTAAGCACTCTAGACATAAAATAAACTCCTTTAGTCCTCACTGTCATCCCATGAGGTGGGTACTGTTATCATCCCCATTTTACAGATGTGGGAACCGAGGCATAGAGAAGTTCAGTAAATTGCCCAAAGTCACGCAGTTAGTAAGTGGAAGGGCCCGGTTTTGAACCTAGGTATGCTGGCTCTAGAATCTGCGCTTTTAATAATGTGAATCCATTGATAATAAATGGCTACTGTTCATGAAGTTCAGGCCATATATGAACCACACTGGTGGGATTGTAAATGTTTCAGAGTCTTTGCTCGTTATGATTCTACATGTTTTGAGCACGCAGCTTGTTAAGCGAAACGAAATCAACCAGCAGGCCTCATCAGTTGCGTCATTATGTTGGCAGTTTAAACACATTATCTCATTCGTTCTCCCATGACCCTGTGAAGTGGGTAGGGTGATTCTTCTTGTCTTTTCAAGTGAGAAAACTACTCTGGGAAGGTTAATTATTAGTTCAAGGTCACCCAGCTAATGAGTAGCAGACCCGGAACTTAATCCTGGATCTTTCCGATTCCAGTGCCTGTGAACTTCTGCACAAACTCTCCATTGGAAAAACCCTAAACAGCATGTAGGTAACCTCCAGTTTGCGTACCCCTGAGTAACGTATGTGCCTTCACTATGGTTATCCAGGGGACGTCTCCTTTCACCTTGCTTCTGCAACTTGGAGTTTCTTCCTCTCACTCATACCAATGGTGCTTTGGGGGTATTTAAGTTATGGACCATCAGCTCACCGTACTGGTACCCCTTTTCCGTGTCCTTTCTCCTCTGACCCTACTGTTTTGGTTCGATGCCTTGTTGCCTCCTGCCTGGCCTGTTGCGGTGTATCCTCCCAGGTCTCCCGTGGAACCCCATACTTGCCATGCCACCTCCAGGCCCCCCTTGCCAAGGGCACCTCTGCTCCCACACTCCCTCTTAAAAGCCTTTCAGTGACTCCTGCCCTGAAGGGGCTCAGCTGGCGGGTGAGGCCCCGGCGATTTGCGCTCTGCAGCTCCACCTTCAGCTCTCGCCGGCTCCCTCTGGCGGTGTAGCCACCCCCAACTCTGGTCGTGTGTAGCTACTTGCAGTTCTCTAGCAGGGCCTGCTGTCTCCTGCATCCACGTCTTTGGAATGCTTTTTCTTCCTTGTCAACTCGGAGAATGTTTTTCGAAACTCATCTCAAGCATTGTTTCTCTTCCTCATGCCCCAGGGTAAACTTAACCACCTTTTCATTTATGCCCACATGCTACTCTGTGTCTTTGTTATAATGCATCAGCAGTTTATTTCATTTACGCATTTACATGATTGTGGCAATGGGATTTGAACGGCACTCCAGAGCCTAAAGATCCCCATCATCGTATTTTCTGGATGGCCTTAGGGAAATCCCCCAACATTAGTGTGTCTTGACTACATGTCTGTACTCGGTGGGCAAATAGGATTATCCTACTATACAAACAGGGTCAGT
>NW_025797235.1:0-1568 GCF_021613505.1 Equus quagga | reverse complement strand
ACTGACCCTGTTTGTATAGTAGGATAATCCTATTTGCCCACCGAGTACAGACATGTAGTCAAGACACACTAATGTTGGGGGATTTCCCTAAGGCCATCCAGAAAATACGATGATGGGGATCTTTAGGCTCTGGAGTGCCGTTCAAATCCCATTGCCACAATCATGTAAATGCGTAAATGAAATAAACTGCTGATGCATTATAACAAAGACACAGAGTAGCATGTGGGCATAAATGAAAAGGTGGTTAAGTTTACCCTGGGGCATGAGGAAGAGAAACAATGCTTGAGATGAGTTTCGAAAAACATTCTCCGAGTTGACAAGGAAGAAAAAGCATTCCAAAGACGTGGATGCAGGAGACAGCAGGCCCTGCTAGAGAACTGCAAGTAGCTACACACGACCAGAGTTGGGGGTGGCTACACCGCCAGAGGGAGCCGGCGAGAGCTGAAGGTGGAGCTGCAGAGCGCAAATCGCCGGGGCCTCACCCGCCAGCTGAGCCCCTTCAGGGCAGGAGTCACTGAAAGGCTTTTAAGAGGGAGTGTGGGAGCAGAGGTGCCCTTGGCAAGGGGGGCCTGGAGGTGGCATGGCAAGTATGGGGTTCCACGGGAGACCTGGGAGGATACACCGCAACAGGCCAGGCAGGAGGCAACAAGGCATCGAACCAAAACAGTAGGGTCAGAGGAGAAAGGACACGGAAAAGGGGTACCAGTACGGTGAGCTGATGGTCCATAACTTAAATACCCCCAAAGCACCATTGGTATGAGTGAGAGGAAGAAACTCCAAGTTGCAGAAGCAAGGTGAAAGGAGACGTCCCCTGGATAACCATAGTGAAGGCACATACGTTACTCAGGGGTACGCAAACTGGAGGTTACCTACATGCTGTTTAGGGTTTTTCCAATGGAGAGTTTGTGCAGAAGTTCACAGGCACTGGAATCGGAAAGATCCAGGATTAAGTTCCGGGTCTGCTACTCATTAGCTGGGTGACCTTGAACTAATAATTAACCTTCCCAGAGTAGTTTTCTCACTTGAAAAGACAAGAAGAATCACCCTACCCACTTCACAGGGTCATGGGAGAACGAATGAGATAATGTGTTTAAACTGCCAACATAATGACGCAACTGATGAGGCCTGCTGGTTGATTTCGTTTCGCTTAACAAGCTGCGTGCTCAAAACATGTAGAATCATAACGAGCAAAGACTCTGAAACATTTACAATCCCACCAGTGTGGTTCATATATGGCCTGAACTTCATGAACAGTAGCCATTTATTATCAATGGATTCACATTATTAAAAGCGCAGATTCTAGAGCCAGCATACCTAGGTTCAAAACCGGGCCCTTCCACTTACTAACTGCGTGACTTTGGGCAATTTACTGAACTTCTCTATGCCTCGGTTCCCACATCTGTAAAATGGGGATGATAACAGTACCCACCTCATGGGATGACAGTGAGGACTAAAGGAGTTTATTTTATGTCTAGAGTGCTTAGAACAACGCCTGTCCACTGTACACACTCAATGAACACTGTACAGACATGTAGTCAAGACACACTAATGTTGGGGGATTTCCCTAA
>NW_025797234.1:0-1568 GCF_021613505.1 Equus quagga | reverse complement strand
ACTGACCCTGTTTGTATAGTAGGATAATCCTATTTGCCCACCGAGTACAGACATGTAGTCAAGACACACTAATGTTGGGGGATTTCCCTAAGGCCATCCAGAAAATACGATGATGGGGATCTTTAGGCTCTGGAGTGCCGTTCAAATCCCATTGCCACAATCATGTAAATGCGTAAATGAAATAAACTGCTGATGCATTATAACAAAGACACAGAGTAGCATGTGGGCATAAATGAAAAGGTGGTTAAGTTTACCCTGGGGCATGAGGAAGAGAAACAATGCTTGAGATGAGTTTCGAAAAACATTCTCCGAGTTGACAAGGAAGAAAAAGCATTCCAAAGACGTGGATGCAGGAGACAGCAGGCCCTGCTAGAGAACTGCAAGTAGCTACACACGACCAGAGTTGGGGGTGGCTACACCGCCAGAGGGAGCCGGCGAGAGCTGAAGGTGGAGCTGCAGAGCGCAAATCGCCGGGGCCTCACCCGCCAGCTGAGCCCCTTCAGGGCAGGAGTCACTGAAAGGCTTTTAAGAGGGAGTGTGGGAGCAGAGGTGCCCTTGGCAAGGGGGGCCTGGAGGTGGCATGGCAAGTATGGGGTTCCACGGGAGACCTGGGAGGATACACCGCAACAGGCCAGGCAGGAGGCAACAAGGCATCGAACCAAAACAGTAGGGTCAGAGGAGAAAGGACACGGAAAAGGGGTACCAGTACGGTGAGCTGATGGTCCATAACTTAAATACCCCCAAAGCACCATTGGTATGAGTGAGAGGAAGAAACTCCAAGTTGCAGAAGCAAGGTGAAAGGAGACGTCCCCTGGATAACCATAGTGAAGGCACATACGTTACTCAGGGGTACGCAAACTGGAGGTTACCTACATGCTGTTTAGGGTTTTTCCAATGGAGAGTTTGTGCAGAAGTTCACAGGCACTGGAATCGGAAAGATCCAGGATTAAGTTCCGGGTCTGCTACTCATTAGCTGGGTGACCTTGAACTAATAATTAACCTTCCCAGAGTAGTTTTCTCACTTGAAAAGACAAGAAGAATCACCCTACCCACTTCACAGGGTCATGGGAGAACGAATGAGATAATGTGTTTAAACTGCCAACATAATGACGCAACTGATGAGGCCTGCTGGTTGATTTCGTTTCGCTTAACAAGCTGCGTGCTCAAAACATGTAGAATCATAACGAGCAAAGACTCTGAAACATTTACAATCCCACCAGTGTGGTTCATATATGGCCTGAACTTCATGAACAGTAGCCATTTATTATCAATGGATTCACATTATTAAAAGCGCAGATTCTAGAGCCAGCATACCTAGGTTCAAAACCGGGCCCTTCCACTTACTAACTGCGTGACTTTGGGCAATTTACTGAACTTCTCTATGCCTCGGTTCCCACATCTGTAAAATGGGGATGATAACAGTACCCACCTCATGGGATGACAGTGAGGACTAAAGGAGTTTATTTTATGTCTAGAGTGCTTAGAACAACGCCTGTCCACTGTACACACTCAATGAACACTGTACAGACATGTAGTCAAGACACACTAATGTTGGGGGATTTCCCTAA
>NW_025797233.1:0-1597 GCF_021613505.1 Equus quagga | reverse complement strand
CAAGACAAAGCAAGTCAAGTACACAAAGAAATATAATTATCAAGAAATGCAAACCGAATGTTTGGAACCAAATAGGATATAAAGTCTAAGGAAGCAAATCAGGAAAAGCAGCTAGAGTTGCTAGTCTAGCACAAACCATTCAATGTGAGTATTCACTAAAAGTCTTGCCAGGAAGAAGACAGTAGGAAGAATTATAACAGACAGTAACTATCTGCCAGTGGAATAGTTCAAAACACTTATGAAGCACCTACTCTTCTCTAGTACCATCTAACATAGTAATAATCCACCCACTGAAACTACAACTCCCTCCAGGAATCTGATTAGAGAAGACCAATATGGAAGCCAAGGTTCTGGCATGGGGAGACCATCAATAAGTGTTTATTGTAAAGCAATGAAATAAGTACTCTAATAGGAGCACATGAAAAGATGTCATATACTCATTTTTGTGTTATTCAGTTTTAAGCCTGTGAGTTCCTTATTCTGGAAAATAATTGGACTTCTTTATCTTCTTAATTAAGTTACCCAAATTCTAGGAGGTGTACACATATTAGTACTGAACTGTGTATACAAGCAAAAGGGAAAAAAAAATTAAATTCGTTTCTCAACTAGAATTATATTAATTAACATTTAGAAAGCATTTTAACATGTATTTGTGTATCTAGGTAGGTAAATGACAGATAAAGAAATATAGATGATAGATAAAAATGTTGCTTGGGGCTCAACTATTTTGAAGAAATAATGATCTTATTATAAATATTTTTCCTGTGGTCAAGTGTGTTAGGCAAAGTTCTAAAAATGCCCCCCCCCACATCAATTTTTCCACCCTAATCCCAAGGACTAAGAACATTATGAGTTTTCACTCCGTGAATATGTTACTTTACATGGAAAAAGGGACTTACAAATGTAATTAAGGCTAGTAATCAGTTGATCTTAAAATAGAAAGATTATCTTGGATTTTCAGTGGAGGTCTAATACATGAGTCCTTTAAGAGCAGAGAGTTTTTCCATGAAGTAGCAGAGTAGGAAGTCAGAGATTTGAATAAACAATGAGAGGCATAGGTCATACTATTCCTGACTTGAAGATGGAGGCCACCATGTTATTAGGACATGAGGGTGCAGATGACCCCAAGAAGATGAAGTTGGCCCCAGCTGATGGCCAGCAAAGAAAGGGAGACCTCAATCTTGGAATTGCAAGAAAATGAATTCTTCTGTCAACCAATAATCTTGAAAGAGCCCCAGATAGGAACAGAGCCCTAGCCACAGGTTGATTTCAGCCCAATGAGACACTGAGCAGAGAACATCATCATGCTGTGCCAGACTTCCGACATACATAACTATGTGCTGATAAGTGGGCATTGTTCTAAGCCACTGTTTGCATTAAATTGATAGACAACAATGGAAAACTAATGCATTAGGGTTAATACTTGGGTGACAATATACGATATCAATTCGCGTTGAAGAGTGTTTGCTAGTTGGCAAGAAACAAGGGTAGTCAATAATACCTGCAAATTCAATAATTTGGAAAAGCTTCAGAAATAGAATATATGAATGGGCAAAGTTCTGAATCAAGTCTGCAAACCAGAAAAGCAGTGCTGTAT
>NW_025797232.1:0-2509 GCF_021613505.1 Equus quagga | reverse complement strand
GAGGAGGAGCAGGTGCAGGGGAGGAGGAGCCGGTGCAGGGGAGGAGGTACAGGTGCAGGGGAGGAGGTACGGGTGCAGGGGAGGAGGTGCGGGTGCAGGGGAGGAGGAGCGGGTGCAGGGGAGGAGGTGCAGGTGCAGGGGAGGAGGAGCGGGTGCAGGGGAGGAGGAGCGGGTGCAGGGGAGGAGGAGCGGGTGCAGGGGAGGAGGAGCAGGTGCAGGGGAGGAGGGGCAGCTGTGGAGGCCCAGGTGCCTTCCAGCCTGACCCCACATGCCCTCCTCTCCGCCTGTCTGGGGTCCCTGCTCTAGCATCCATAGCCCCTGTGCGGTGACGTCTGCTGGGGCAGCACAGGGCCCTGCCTTCCTGAGCACACGTCCCTCCTGAGCCCTCGCGGCTCCAGGCCTGGAGCTCTGCTGGTTCTGAGTCTCTTTAGGCCCCTAAGTGGTCTCTGGGCCTCGAGTCCATGGTGACTTTAGGTGACTGATGCTCATCAGGCCCAGCAGCTCTGGTTTGTTCAGGGGTGTCTTCCTCTGGAGCAGGGACTCTCGTCTGTATCTAGTCCCCCACACAACCAGCCTGAGCTTCCAGGGAGCACTGGCACCTGTCAGGAATGCCCGGGGCAGATTAGATGTTTGTCCTTCTCAACCCTTCCCCACGAGATCCTGAGCTGGAGGGCTGGCCTATTGTTAGGACCCGGCCCTGCCCCCCATGTCCCTGATGGTTGTCACCCCTTGGGAACGAATCTTCCCCAGAATTCTTCCTCCTGTGTACCTCCGTGTCCCTGCCGAGGTTCATGCTGTGTCGTTGCTCCTTGATCTCAGCAGGCATCCCTGCCTCGAGGGCCCCTGGCCCACATCCCCTGAGTGGCAATGGCTGCGTCAAGCTTGGCCCTGCCATGAAGAGTGAAGCCACAGGTCCAGGACGTGGCGCCCTTCCCAGAACTGCCAGGTGAACTGTTTTAAAGACACATTAACCTCAACTATCAAGGCATGAGTTTACAAATGAAGTGTCTGCATTTGGTGACAATGTGACACGACAAAGCACAGGGGGCCACTCTCCTTCCCTCTCTTTTCTCACACTCCCCCTGGGCCCTCCCCAGACACCTCAGCCCCTCATGGTCTTCTGGGTCCCTCCTGGGATTCCCTGTCACAGCCCTGTCCACCTGCCTCCTGTCCACCTCCCTATGGGGTGGTGGGAGGTCCCCTTGGCTTCTCTGGGTCTCCTTCAGTTACAGTCCCTGAGCTGCCCTCTGACCCCGGGAGAGATTTCTGGTCAGGAGTCGGGTGTGTGCACGGGGACGGACATGGTGGCCCCGGGGACCTGTGTCAGGCAGAGGTTTTTGGCAAGGGCTGTGTCACTGTGTGTAGTAGTAAGCACCACCATAACTATAGTCACGGTGACACAGGCCCCCACAAAATCCTCTGCCTGGCCCTGTGCCCTCTCCCCCTCCTGGCTCTGGCTGGCTCTGTGGGAACAGCCTGCGTTTCCGGTGGTTTCTGCTCTGAACCTCTGGGTGACTGGGGACCACCTGCCGGAGCCTGCGTGGGTCCAGGTGCGGCTCTGCACACGGCCTGCTGCGTTCGCTGGCTGGCAGCCCCGGGCACAGCCCTGTGTGGGAGGATGAGGAGCACCGGCTCCCAGCGCAGGGGGCCCTGGATCCACCGCGGCCCGTGTGGCGGGCGGCTTGCCCAGCTCGGGGTTCTAGCTGTTTTTGTTCTGCTCTGCGGGCCCCTCTCAGGAACGGTCCCTTGTGTGGCCAGCGAGGGTCCACCTCCCCCGCCGCCCTCTTGTCTCTGCTGGAATTTGCTGATGGGGCTGCTGTCCCACCCCCGAAGTTTCTAGTCGACAGCAGCCTGGGCTCGGCCACCTGCCTCCTGAGAGGCGACGCCCCCACCGTGAGCATGAGGAGACCCCATCTCCTAACTCTGCGCCCACCTGTTGGGGCTGCCCCCACCCGCACAGGTATCTCCCTCGTCTGGGGTCTCTGAGCTGAGCTTCCTGGACACTCTCATTCCCCGGCTCCGAGTGAGCGTGGACCTCCTCCCAGACACTCTCACGACCCTGCCAGGGCCCATGCCTGCTGATGGCACCCATGTTCTTCGTTGGTCTCAGCCTTCATCCTGGGAGCTGGAGCCCGGCCTGCCCGCCGTCTGCAGTGCTGTCCTCCCGAGGGGCAGGGGGTTCCACAGCAGCTGCAGTGAGCTTTGGTGGCCGGATGGCTCTGTCTGCCCTTCCCACAGGATTGCAGGTCTTCTGATGTGCCTGCACCTTTGGGGGGTGAGTGGACAGGTAGAGACCACTCCATAGGCCCCATGAGGTGGATGACCAGGCGAGTCTTGTCCTGGGTTTGGAGCCTGGGAGTGGGCTGTGGGGACTGGGCTGAGCCTGGGGATATGTGGCCTGAGGGGCTCTGGGATGTTCTCTGCTCCTGGCAGCCTCCCTGAGGGCCTCTGGAGTCCTGTGGGTGCGCCCACACAGATGGGGGTCGGGGCCTGAATGTGGCCCAGGCAG
>NW_025797231.1:0-1332 GCF_021613505.1 Equus quagga | reverse complement strand
TGGCATGGGGAAGGGGTGGTGTGACCAGGTGGCCCCATGGCCACAGGGTGAGGGTAGTCCTAGCTCAGGGTGGCCAGCCCCACCTTCGTGTTGTCCCTGCCCAGCCAGGGGGACTCCCAGGTCCTCTCAGAGTGGGGTCTCTGTGGTTCCAGCCCTGGTCCCCACACGTCCCGAGGAAGAACTTTACAAGCTGCTAGGATGCCAGCGGATGGCGTCCATGGGGCCCCCCTGGTCTTGGGGGACCCAGCAAGTGTGCCCCTTGCAGGGAGGTCTGGCTGAGATTTGGTGGCTTTGGTCCGTTGCTTTCACGGTCCCATGGACTTGGAGAGGAACCTGGTGGTGGTGACATCTGTCGTGTTGAGGAAGCTGGGGGCCAAGGGCCGCCCTGTGCCTGTCGCCCTAGCAGGTTTGTGTACCCACTGCAGCACTGAGTCACTGTACCCATGGGATGCAGCCTCGCTCCACACCCTGGGTACGGCGTCACGGCCTCTTGAGGGCAGTGACAGGGTTTTAGATGGGCGCTGTGACACTGTGGTTGTAATAACGAAATGCAGAATAGTAATACCACGGTGACACAGACACGCACCCAAACCCCACTGAGGGACGGGGAAGGTGGAAACCCAGGATGTGCAGGCTGAGACGTGCACGCAGGCAGAGCCCCAGGGAGGCTGTGGGAGGGCTCAGCATGCGGGTGTCCTGCTGAGAGCAGGGGGAGACCCCTTCCGGCCGGTGGACCACAGCCACGCCCAGCTCTGTCCTGAGGCTCCGTGGCTGCGATGGGTGAGCGTCTGTGCCCATTGTGGAACCAGCCTCAGTGTGATGACCAATGGGTTGATAAACGGCCCCCACCCCCTGGATGGATCTCCTTGGGGCCAGAGGGTGAATGTTACCCAGGAGGCCAGAGGCGGCAGCGTGCAGGTGTCACTATTCTTTCTCTAGCTGACCCTGGGACTCTGTGTCCAGATTGTGCTCCTGGTCCTGTGAAGGCGACTGAGAGAACAGCTGCAGCCTTGGCCCCACGTGACACGGGCCTCTGGCTCTGCCTCGGGCCGAGCATGGCGTCACTGGCCATCTCCCTCGCCGGCCCCATGTGGGCTCTGTCCTGTCTAAAGCCTGCGTGGCCTTCCCCTCCGTGGCAACAGGAGAGCTCAGTGATTCTGCGGGAGGGCCTGGTCCTCCCTGGATGCAGCTCGGCCCTATGGGTTCCAGCAGTGCCTGAGGCAGGTGCAGGGGAGGAGGAGCAGGTGCAGGGGAGGAGGAGCGGGTGCAGGGGAGGAGGAGCCGGTGCAGGGGAGGAGGAGCAGGTGCAGGGGAGGAGGAGCCGGTGCAGGG
>NW_025797230.1:0-1332 GCF_021613505.1 Equus quagga | reverse complement strand
CCCTGCACCGGCTCCTCCTCCCCTGCACCTGCTCCTCCTCCCCTGCACCGGCTCCTCCTCCCCTGCACCCGCTCCTCCTCCCCTGCACCTGCTCCTCCTCCCCTGCACCTGCCTCAGGCACTGCTGGAACCCATAGGGCCGAGCTGCATCCAGGGAGGACCAGGCCCTCCCGCAGAATCACTGAGCTCTCCTGTTGCCACGGAGGGGAAGGCCACGCAGGCTTTAGACAGGACAGAGCCCACATGGGGCCGGCGAGGGAGATGGCCAGTGACGCCATGCTCGGCCCGAGGCAGAGCCAGAGGCCCGTGTCACGTGGGGCCAAGGCTGCAGCTGTTCTCTCAGTCGCCTTCACAGGACCAGGAGCACAATCTGGACACAGAGTCCCAGGGTCAGCTAGAGAAAGAATAGTGACACCTGCACGCTGCCGCCTCTGGCCTCCTGGGTAACATTCACCCTCTGGCCCCAAGGAGATCCATCCAGGGGGTGGGGGCCGTTTATCAACCCATTGGTCATCACACTGAGGCTGGTTCCACAATGGGCACAGACGCTCACCCATCGCAGCCACGGAGCCTCAGGACAGAGCTGGGCGTGGCTGTGGTCCACCGGCCGGAAGGGGTCTCCCCCTGCTCTCAGCAGGACACCCGCATGCTGAGCCCTCCCACAGCCTCCCTGGGGCTCTGCCTGCGTGCACGTCTCAGCCTGCACATCCTGGGTTTCCACCTTCCCCGTCCCTCAGTGGGGTTTGGGTGCGTGTCTGTGTCACCGTGGTATTACTATTCTGCATTTCGTTATTACAACCACAGTGTCACAGCGCCCATCTAAAACCCTGTCACTGCCCTCAAGAGGCCGTGACGCCGTACCCAGGGTGTGGAGCGAGGCTGCATCCCATGGGTACAGTGACTCAGTGCTGCAGTGGGTACACAAACCTGCTAGGGCGACAGGCACAGGGCGGCCCTTGGCCCCCAGCTTCCTCAACACGACAGATGTCACCACCACCAGGTTCCTCTCCAAGTCCATGGGACCGTGAAAGCAACGGACCAAAGCCACCAAATCTCAGCCAGACCTCCCTGCAAGGGGCACACTTGCTGGGTCCCCCAAGACCAGGGGGGCCCCATGGACGCCATCCGCTGGCATCCTAGCAGCTTGTAAAGTTCTTCCTCGGGACGTGTGGGGACCAGGGCTGGAACCACAGAGACCCCACTCTGAGAGGACCTGGGAGTCCCCCTGGCTGGGCAGGGACAACACGAAGGTGGGGCTGGCCACCCTGAGCTAGGACTACCCTCACCCTGTGGCCATGGGGCCACCTGGTCACACCACCCCTTCCCCATGCCA
>NW_025797229.1:0-7014 GCF_021613505.1 Equus quagga | reverse complement strand
GAGGAGGAGCAGGTGCAGGGGAGGAGGAGCCGGTGCAGGGGAGGAGGAGCAGCTGTGGAGGCCCAGGTGACTCTCCTGCCCGACCCCACATGCCCTCCTCTCCGCCTGTCTGGGGTCCCTGCTGGAGCATCCAGAGCCCCTGTGAGATGACGTTTGCTGGGGCAGCACAGGGCCCTGCCTTCCTGAGCACACGTTCCTCCTGAGCCCTCATGAGGCGCAGCAGCGCTGGTTGGTTCAGGGGCGTCTCCCTCTGGAGCAGGGGTGCTGGTCCATATCGTGTCTCCCCAGAACCACCTGGAGCTTCCAGAGAGCGCCGGCACCTGAGGGGATGCCTCGGCTGGTGTTGGTCTTTGCTTTCCTCAACTTCCCCAGGAGATGCTACAGCCAAGGACTAACCCTTTCCCTGGAGCCTGCCCTGTGGGCTCGTGTCCCCGAGGATCTTCAGCCCTTGGGAACTAATCTTCCCCAGGATTCTGCCTCCTCTGCACCTCGCTGTCCCTGCCCACGGCCATGCTGTGTCTTTGCTCTTTAGTCTCAGTGGGTGCCCCTGCCCCTGGGACCTGGGTCTGTGTCACCTGAGTGGCAGTGGCTGTGTTGAGCCTGGGCCCAGCCCTGCAGGCCTGAAGCCACAGGTCCAGGACGCGATGCCCTTCCCAGACCCGCCAGGCAGTAAGTTTTAAAGATACATTTACATTAGATTTAAAAAGAATCTCTTGGAGCTGACCCAGTGGCGCAGCGGTAAGTGCGCACGTTCTGCTTCGGCGGCCTGGGGTTCGCCGGTTCGGATCCCTGGTGTGGACATGGCACCGCTTGGCAAGCCATGCTGTGGCAGGCGTCCCACATACAAAGTAGAGGAAGAGGGGCATGGATGTTAGCTCAGGGCCAGGCTTCCTCAGCAAAAGCAGGATTATTGGCAGCAGATGTAAGCTCAGGGCTAATCTTCCTCAAAAAAAAAAAATAATAAAATAAAAAGAATCTCATTGCAAACATGTGTCTTCATGTGGTGACAGTGTGAGGGGACAAAGCACAGGGGGTCATTCTCCATTCTCCTTCCTTCTGCTCTCCTCACGGCCCCCCTGACCCTTCCCCGGAGATCTCAGCCCCTCATGGTTTCTGAGTCCCTCCTGGGATTCTCTGTCGCAGACCTGTCCCCCTGCCTCCTGTCTACCTCCTTATGGGGCGATGGGAGGTCCGCTTGGCTTCTCTGGGTCTCCTTCTGTTATAGTCACTGAGCTGCCCTCTGACCCCGGGACAGATTTCTGGTCAGGAGTCTGGTGTGTTTGCACGGGGATGGACACGGTGGCCCCGGGGACGTGTGTTGGGTAGAGGTTTTTGACGGGGGCTGTGTCACTGTGTGTAGTCATAACCACTAGCATAGTAACCATCACGGTGACACAGGCCCCAACAAAATCTTCCACCTGGCCCTGTGCCCTCTCCCCCTCACTGGCTCGGGCTGGCTCTGTGGGAACAGCCTGTGTTTCCGGTGGTTTCTGCTCTGAATCTCGGGGTGAGTGGGACGACCGCCCGAGCCTCCGTGGGTCCAGGGGCAGCTCTGCACCCGGCCTCCTGCGTTCGCTGGCTGGCAGTCCCGGGCACAGCCCTGTGTGGGAGGACAAGGAGCACCGGCTCCCAGTGCAGGCGGCCCTGGATCCACTGCGGCCTGTGTGGCAGCCGGCTTGCCCAGCTCGGGGTTCTGGCTGTTTCTGTTCTGCTCCTGGCCCCTCTCAGGAACGGTCCCTGGCGTGGCCAGCGAGGGTCCACCCCCCCCCCCCATCCTCATCTTGTCTCTGCTGGAATTTGCTGACGGGGCTGCTGTCCCACCCGCAAGGTTTCCCACCTACAGCAGCCTGGGCTCGGCCGCCTGACTCCCGAGAGGCCAGCTCCCTGTGGTGGACACCAGGAGACCCCCACCTCCTCTCTCCACGCCCGCCTCATGGGGGCTGCACTGGCCCACACAGGTGTCTCTCTGGTCTGGGGTCTCTGAGCTCAGCTTCCTGGGCATTCTCGTTCCCCGGCTCTGGGTGAGTGTGGACCTCCTCCTCAGACTCTTGCAGCCCCCCAGGGCCCCTGCTCACCAAGGGCACCCGTGTGCTCAGCCTGCCTCAGCCTTCATCCTGGGAGCTGGAGCCTGGGCTGCCCGCCGTCCACAGCGCTATCCTCCTGAGGGACAAGTGGTCCCAGAGTGGCTTCAGTGAGGTCAGCTGGCCAGATGGCTCTGTCTGCCCTTCCTACAGGATTCCAGGGCTCCCGACGGACCTGGGGCCTCAGCGGTCAAGTAGGCAGGCTGGGTCCCCCCACAGGCTTATGAATGTGGATGCCCGAGTGAGTCTTGTGCTGAGCGTGGTTCCAGCGAATGGCTGTGAGGACTGGGCTTTGCCTGAGTGGGGCCCAGGGATGGCCTCTGCTGCCTGGGATCCTAATGGCAGGGTTTCCGAGTTCACTGGGCCCAGGAATGGACATACCTGCCTTGGAATCCACAACCAACTGCAGGGTGTGTCACCCCCCTTCCGCCCCGTGAAGCCTGCCCTGCCTCTTTCATCAGGTGAGCTCCTATGCAGCCGAGGACAATCCCAGCTCCAGTGTCCGCTCCCATCAGCTTCCCCAAGGGCCTCTGGGGTCCTGTTGGGCGCTGACCTCTGACGCTTTTCCTGGTACAGACTCTGTCCTTCCTGATTCCTTTGGCTGGTGGTGTTGAAAGCAGGGCGGTTTCTGCCAGCCTTCCAGCCTCTAGGCATGTGCTATGGGGTCAGCGTGGTCATCTCAGAGCCCTTTGAAGCCCCCAGCTGCGGGTGAGGGCTGTGCCTGGACACAAGCCCATTGGCTGAGTGGTTGAGAGTGGTCCTGGAGGCCGAAGGTCTAGGTTCTGAGGCCTGAGAGCTCCTGCTCCTGGCCTGGAGGCCCAGCGGATCCCAGCAGGTTTTTGCCGTTGGGTCTGTCACTGTGGGAGCTATATCTGTAGTTACACAATAGGAAGGTCTTTGACAAAAAGCCCTGTGCCTGGTAGGAGGGCCCCCCTCCCCTGCCGGATGTCCCTGGCCCCTGAGTGAAGGGCTGGGAGGAACCAAGCTTCCAGGGGAGCGGGCCTAGGGTTCCCTGGGTGGCACCCAAGTCCCTTTAGGGTGCAAACAGAGCTGGCTTAGGGGGCTGCCCCAGAGATTGGCCCCTTCTCCTGTGAGCCCTCCCACACAGGCTTGGGGTTGGTGCCTGGATCTGGCCCAGGACTGGCCTGGGGAGGGTGTCCATTCCTGGAATGTCCTCATGTCTGAGTGTGTAGTGAGGGTCCTCGGTGGGCCACTTGGCATGTTGAGTTTGATCCAGGCCAAGAGGGCCTCTGGGCTCTGGGGTGGATGGGTTGACCAGGTGGGTCCCAGGGATGTGGACACATGTGTCCACCCCTCTTCCTTGTAGGTACTTTCCAAAATCAAATTCACTCAGCTACCCCTGAAGGGAAGCCCCTCCTGCCTTCCTGGAACCACAGGGCAGGACCCCAACCTGCTTTGGGCAACGCTTGGGGAACAGTAGTTGAGGGGTGTCGGGTGCTGTGGGGTGTGGAATTCGTGTGGTGTGGGTGATGTGGAGCTCACGGTGGCGAATGGGTGGTGTGGCCAGGTGGCCCAATGGCCACAGGGTGGGGGTAGTCTAGCTCAGGGTGGCCAGCCCCACCTTCGACTTGCCCCTTTCCACCCAGGGGGACTCACAGGGTCCTTGCAGAGTGTGGTCTCTGTGCCTTCTAGCCCTGACCCCCACGTATTCTGAGGGAGGGATCGTCCCAAGCTGCTGGCTGGATGCCAGAAGAAGGTGTCCTTGGATCCCTCCTGGTCTTGGGAGGGCCGGCAGAGGTGACCCTTGGAGAGAGGTCTGGCTGTGATTTGGACGGCTTTCGCCTCTGGCTTTCACGCTCCGATGGACTTGGACAGGGACCTGGTGGTGGTGACATCTGCTGTGTTGGGGAATCATAAGGGCTGTGGGCCACCCCTGATCTTGTCGCCCCAGCGTGTTTGTGTTCCGGCTGCCCCGCTGAGTCACTGTACCCAGGGGATGCAGCCTCGCTCCAAATGATGGGGATAACATCACGGGCTTGGGCTATGGGGATGGGGTGTGGATGGGCGCTGTGTTGCTGTGGTTGTAATGAGCATTTGCACCCAGAACAGTAAATCCCACAGTGACACAGACCCACCTCAAACTCCTCCGAGGGGCAGGGTCGGCGGGAAACTGGGATGTCGGGGCTGAGCTGTGGATGGAGGCAGAACCCCAGGGAGGCTGTGGGGTGCTCAGCATGCAGGCGTCCTGCTGGGAGCACAGGGAGACCCCCCCGGCAGGTGCCAAGCCCAGCTCTGTCCTGAGGCTCCGTGGCTGCGTCAGGCTGGTGTCTGTGCCCGTTTGGGAGTCAACCCCACTGTGACAGCTCTGGATGATAAATTGTCCCCACTCCCTGGATGGGTCACCTTGGGGCCAGAAGGTGCCTCCCACCCAGGAGGCCAGAGGTGGCAGCAGGCAGGAGTCATTATTCTCGATGCCCAAGCCCTGGGACTCTGGGTCCAGATTGTGCTCTGGGTCTTGTGAGGGCGACTGAGAGAAGGCAGCAGCCTTGGAACCATCTGGACATGGGCTTCTGGCTCTGCCTCGGGCTGAGCACAGCCTCACTGGCCACCTCCCTTCCCCTCTCCCTGTGGGCTCTGTCCTGTCTGAAACCTGCGTGGCTTTCACTTCTGTGGTGACAGGAGAGCTCAGTGATTCTCCGAGAGGGCCTGCTCCTCCCTGGATGCAGCTCAGGCCTATCGGTTCCAGCAGGGCCTGAGGCAGGTGCAGGGCAGGAGGATCAGGTGCAGGGGAGGAGGAGCCGGTAGGGAAGCCCAGGTGACTCTCCCGCCCAACCTCCATCCCCTCTGCTCCACCTGTCTGGGGTCCCTGCTGGACATCCAGAGACCCTGTGAGGTGAAGTTTGCTGGGGCAGCACAGGGCCCTGCCTTCCCGAGCACACGCCTGTCCTGAGCCCTCGCGGCTCCAGGCCTGGAGCTTGGCTGGGTCTGAGCCTCTTCAGGCCCCTCAGTGGCCTCTGGGCCTTGAGTCCATGGTGACTGTGGGTGACTGACCCTCACGAGGCCCAGCAGCTCTGGTTGGTTCAGGGGTGTCTCCCTCTGGAGCAGGAACCCTGGTCCATAGCGTGTCCCCCCAGAAGCAGCCTGAGCTTCCAGAGAGTGCCAGCACCTGTGGTGGATGCCCGGGGCAGGTTAGACGTTTGTTTTTCTCAACTTCCCAAGGAGATGCTGGTCCTGGAGGGCTGGCCCTTTGCTGGGACCCATGCCCTGCCGGCCCTTGTCCCCAAGGGTTCTCAGGCCTGGGGAGTGAGTCTTCCCTGGGATCCTACCTCCTCTGTGCTTCAGTGTCCCTGCCCACGGCCATGCTGTGTCTTTGTTCTTTGGTCTCAGTGGGCAACCCAGCCCCTGGGACCCTCACCCATGTCCCCTGGGTGGCAGGTGGCAGGTAGTGGTGGCTGCATTGAGCCGGGCCCAGTTCCACAGGGGCAGAAGCTGTGGGTCCAGAACCTGTTGGCCTTCCCAGAACCTCAGGTGATAACATTTTAAAGATATATTTACATCAGGTTTAAAAAAATCTCATTAAAAATGTAGTGTTTGCAGGTGGTGACGACGTGAGGCGGTTAAGCATGGGAGGGCCCTCTGCTCTCCTCGAGCCACCCGGACCCTCCCCAGAGATCTCAGCCCCTCATGGTCTTCTGGGTCCTTCCTGGGATTCCCTGTCACAGCCCCTGTCCCCCTCCTCCTGTTCACTTCCTTATGGGGTGGTGGGAGGTCCCCTTGGCTTCTCTGGGTCTCCTTCAGTTACAGTCACTGAGCTGCCCTCTGACCCCAGGACAGATTTCTGGTCAGGAGTCAGGTGTGTTGCATGGGGACGGACACGGTGGCCCTGGGGACTTGTGTCAGGCGGAGGTTTTGGATGGGGCCTGTGTCACTGTGGGTATAGCAGCTCCTACTATAGTAACCATCACGGTGACACAGGCCCCCACAAAATCCTCCGCCTGGCCCTGTGCCCTCTCCGCCTCGTTAGCTCAGCCCGGCTCTGTGGGAACAGCCTGTGTTTCCGGTGGTTTCTGCTCTGAACCTCGAGGTGAGTGGGGACGACCAACCCGAGCCTCTGTGGGCCCAGGGGCACCGCTGCACACGGCCTCCTGCGTTTGCTGGCTGGCAGCCCTGGGGCACAGCTCACCTACACATGCTTTGGGTGTGTGATCATGGGGTCAGTGTGGTCGTCTCAGAATCCTTTGAAGCCCCCAGCCGCAAGTGAGGGCTGTGTTGGACACAAGCCACGGCTGAGTGGTTGGGAGCAGCCCTGGAGGCTGAGCGTTTGGGTTCTGAGCCTTGAGAGCCGCCCCTCCTGGCCTTGAGGCCAAGCTGATTCCAACATGTTTTTGCTGCCGGGTCTGTCACTGTGGTAGTTATAGTTGTAGCAACACAGTAGGAAGGTCCCCGACAAAAAGCCCTGCAAGTGACCGGAAGGCCCCTCCCTGCTGGAGGCCCCAGGTCCCTGACTGAAGGGCTGGGAGAAAACAAGCTTCCAGGGGAGTGGGCCCAGGGGCCCTGGGTGGCACCCCGAGTGCTTTTAGGGTCCCAGCAGCGCTGTGCTTAGGGGGCTGCCCCAGACGGTGGCCCCGTCTCCTTCAAGTGGTCCCACATAGGCTCGGGGTTGGTCTTGTTCTGGCCCAGGACTGGCCTTGGGAGTGTGTCAGTCCTGGAAGCTCCTCATGTCTGAGTGTGCCTTGAGGGTCCTTGGTGGGCCCCCCAGCTTGTTGGGTCTGAGCCAGGCCAAGAGAGCTGCTGGGCTCTGGGTGGACAGTCCAACCAGATGGGTCCCAGGGACATGGGAACATGTGTCCACCCCTCTTGCTCAAAGGAATGTTTCCAAAATCAAATTGAATCCACTGCCCATGAAAGGGAGCCCCTCCCTGCTTCCTGGGACCCTAAGGCTGCACCCCAGCCTGCTTTGGGTAACACTTGG
>NW_025797228.1:0-7014 GCF_021613505.1 Equus quagga | reverse complement strand
CCAAGTGTTACCCAAAGCAGGCTGGGGTGCAGCCTTAGGGTCCCAGGAAGCAGGGAGGGGCTCCCTTTCATGGGCAGTGGATTCAATTTGATTTTGGAAACATTCCTTTGAGCAAGAGGGGTGGACACATGTTCCCATGTCCCTGGGACCCATCTGGTTGGACTGTCCACCCAGAGCCCAGCAGCTCTCTTGGCCTGGCTCAGACCCAACAAGCTGGGGGGCCCACCAAGGACCCTCAAGGCACACTCAGACATGAGGAGCTTCCAGGACTGACACACTCCCAAGGCCAGTCCTGGGCCAGAACAAGACCAACCCCGAGCCTATGTGGGACCACTTGAAGGAGACGGGGCCACCGTCTGGGGCAGCCCCCTAAGCACAGCGCTGCTGGGACCCTAAAAGCACTCGGGGTGCCACCCAGGGCCCCTGGGCCCACTCCCCTGGAAGCTTGTTTTCTCCCAGCCCTTCAGTCAGGGACCTGGGGCCTCCAGCAGGGAGGGGCCTTCCGGTCACTTGCAGGGCTTTTTGTCGGGGACCTTCCTACTGTGTTGCTACAACTATAACTACCACAGTGACAGACCCGGCAGCAAAAACATGTTGGAATCAGCTTGGCCTCAAGGCCAGGAGGGGCGGCTCTCAAGGCTCAGAACCCAAACGCTCAGCCTCCAGGGCTGCTCCCAACCACTCAGCCGTGGCTTGTGTCCAACACAGCCCTCACTTGCGGCTGGGGGCTTCAAAGGATTCTGAGACGACCACACTGACCCCATGATCACACACCCAAAGCATGTGTAGGTGAGCTGTGCCCCAGGGCTGCCAGCCAGCAAACGCAGGAGGCCGTGTGCAGCGGTGCCCCTGGGCCCACAGAGGCTCGGGTTGGTCGTCCCCACTCACCTCGAGGTTCAGAGCAGAAACCACCGGAAACACAGGCTGTTCCCACAGAGCCGGGCTGAGCTAACGAGGCGGAGAGGGCACAGGGCCAGGCGGAGGATTTTGTGGGGGCCTGTGTCACCGTGATGGTTACTATAGTAGGAGCTGCTATACCCACAGTGACACAGGCCCCATCCAAAACCTCCGCCTGACACAAGTCCCCAGGGCCACCGTGTCCGTCCCCATGCAACACACCTGACTCCTGACCAGAAATCTGTCCTGGGGTCAGAGGGCAGCTCAGTGACTGTAACTGAAGGAGACCCAGAGAAGCCAAGGGGACCTCCCACCACCCCATAAGGAAGTGAACAGGAGGAGGGGGACAGGGGCTGTGACAGGGAATCCCAGGAAGGACCCAGAAGACCATGAGGGGCTGAGATCTCTGGGGAGGGTCCGGGTGGCTCGAGGAGAGCAGAGGGCCCTCCCATGCTTAACCGCCTCACGTCGTCACCACCTGCAAACACTACATTTTTAATGAGATTTTTTTAAACCTGATGTAAATATATCTTTAAAATGTTATCACCTGAGGTTCTGGGAAGGCCAACAGGTTCTGGACCCACAGCTTCTGCCCCTGTGGAACTGGGCCCGGCTCAATGCAGCCACCACTACCTGCCACCTGCCACCCAGGGGACATGGGTGAGGGTCCCAGGGGCTGGGTTGCCCACTGAGACCAAAGAACAAAGACACAGCATGGCCGTGGGCAGGGACACTGAAGCACAGAGGAGGTAGGATCCCAGGGAAGACTCACTCCCCAGGCCTGAGAACCCTTGGGGACAAGGGCCGGCAGGGCATGGGTCCCAGCAAAGGGCCAGCCCTCCAGGACCAGCATCTCCTTGGGAAGTTGAGAAAAACAAACGTCTAACCTGCCCCGGGCATCCACCACAGGTGCTGGCACTCTCTGGAAGCTCAGGCTGCTTCTGGGGGGACACGCTATGGACCAGGGTTCCTGCTCCAGAGGGAGACACCCCTGAACCAACCAGAGCTGCTGGGCCTCGTGAGGGTCAGTCACCCACAGTCACCATGGACTCAAGGCCCAGAGGCCACTGAGGGGCCTGAAGAGGCTCAGACCCAGCCAAGCTCCAGGCCTGGAGCCGCGAGGGCTCAGGACAGGCGTGTGCTCGGGAAGGCAGGGCCCTGTGCTGCCCCAGCAAACTTCACCTCACAGGGTCTCTGGATGTCCAGCAGGGACCCCAGACAGGTGGAGCAGAGGGGATGGAGGTTGGGCGGGAGAGTCACCTGGGCTTCCCTACCGGCTCCTCCTCCCCTGCACCTGATCCTCCTGCCCTGCACCTGCCTCAGGCCCTGCTGGAACCGATAGGCCTGAGCTGCATCCAGGGAGGAGCAGGCCCTCTCGGAGAATCACTGAGCTCTCCTGTCACCACAGAAGTGAAAGCCACGCAGGTTTCAGACAGGACAGAGCCCACAGGGAGAGGGGAAGGGAGGTGGCCAGTGAGGCTGTGCTCAGCCCGAGGCAGAGCCAGAAGCCCATGTCCAGATGGTTCCAAGGCTGCTGCCTTCTCTCAGTCGCCCTCACAAGACCCAGAGCACAATCTGGACCCAGAGTCCCAGGGCTTGGGCATCGAGAATAATGACTCCTGCCTGCTGCCACCTCTGGCCTCCTGGGTGGGAGGCACCTTCTGGCCCCAAGGTGACCCATCCAGGGAGTGGGGACAATTTATCATCCAGAGCTGTCACAGTGGGGTTGACTCCCAAACGGGCACAGACACCAGCCTGACGCAGCCACGGAGCCTCAGGACAGAGCTGGGCTTGGCACCTGCCGGGGGGGTCTCCCTGTGCTCCCAGCAGGACGCCTGCATGCTGAGCACCCCACAGCCTCCCTGGGGTTCTGCCTCCATCCACAGCTCAGCCCCGACATCCCAGTTTCCCGCCGACCCTGCCCCTCGGAGGAGTTTGAGGTGGGTCTGTGTCACTGTGGGATTTACTGTTCTGGGTGCAAATGCTCATTACAACCACAGCAACACAGCGCCCATCCACACCCCATCCCCATAGCCCAAGCCCGTGATGTTATCCCCATCATTTGGAGCGAGGCTGCATCCCCTGGGTACAGTGACTCAGCGGGGCAGCCGGAACACAAACACGCTGGGGCGACAAGATCAGGGGTGGCCCACAGCCCTTATGATTCCCCAACACAGCAGATGTCACCACCACCAGGTCCCTGTCCAAGTCCATCGGAGCGTGAAAGCCAGAGGCGAAAGCCGTCCAAATCACAGCCAGACCTCTCTCCAAGGGTCACCTCTGCCGGCCCTCCCAAGACCAGGAGGGATCCAAGGACACCTTCTTCTGGCATCCAGCCAGCAGCTTGGGACGATCCCTCCCTCAGAATACGTGGGGGTCAGGGCTAGAAGGCACAGAGACCACACTCTGCAAGGACCCTGTGAGTCCCCCTGGGTGGAAAGGGGCAAGTCGAAGGTGGGGCTGGCCACCCTGAGCTAGACTACCCCCACCCTGTGGCCATTGGGCCACCTGGCCACACCACCCATTCGCCACCGTGAGCTCCACATCACCCACACCACACGAATTCCACACCCCACAGCACCCGACACCCCTCAACTACTGTTCCCCAAGCGTTGCCCAAAGCAGGTTGGGGTCCTGCCCTGTGGTTCCAGGAAGGCAGGAGGGGCTTCCCTTCAGGGGTAGCTGAGTGAATTTGATTTTGGAAAGTACCTACAAGGAAGAGGGGTGGACACATGTGTCCACATCCCTGGGACCCACCTGGTCAACCCATCCACCCCAGAGCCCAGAGGCCCTCTTGGCCTGGATCAAACTCAACATGCCAAGTGGCCCACCGAGGACCCTCACTACACACTCAGACATGAGGACATTCCAGGAATGGACACCCTCCCCAGGCCAGTCCTGGGCCAGATCCAGGCACCAACCCCAAGCCTGTGTGGGAGGGCTCACAGGAGAAGGGGCCAATCTCTGGGGCAGCCCCCTAAGCCAGCTCTGTTTGCACCCTAAAGGGACTTGGGTGCCACCCAGGGAACCCTAGGCCCGCTCCCCTGGAAGCTTGGTTCCTCCCAGCCCTTCACTCAGGGGCCAGGGACATCCGGCAGGGGAGGGGGGCCCTCCTACCAGGCACAGGGCTTTTTGTCAAAGACCTTCCTATTGTGTAACTACAGATATAGCTCCCACAGTGACAGACCCAACGGCAAAAACCTGCTGGGATCCGCTGGGCCTCCAGGCCAGGAGCAGGAGCTCTCAGGCCTCAGAACCTAGACCTTCGGCCTCCAGGACCACTCTCAACCACTCAGCCAATGGGCTTGTGTCCAGGCACAGCCCTCACCCGCAGCTGGGGGCTTCAAAGGGCTCTGAGATGACCACGCTGACCCCATAGCACATGCCTAGAGGCTGGAAGGCTGGCAGAAACCGCCCTGCTTTCAACACCACCAGCCAAAGGAATCAGGAAGGACAGAGTCTGTACCAGGAAAAGCGTCAGAGGTCAGCGCCCAACAGGACCCCAGAGGCCCTTGGGGAAGCTGATGGGAGCGGACACTGGAGCTGGGATTGTCCTCGGCTGCATAGGAGCTCACCTGATGAAAGAGGCAGGGCAGGCTTCACGGGGCGGAAGGGGGGTGACACACCCTGCAGTTGGTTGTGGATTCCAAGGCAGGTATGTCCATTCCTGGGCCCAGTGAACTCGGAAACCCTGCCATTAGGATCCCAGGCAGCAGAGGCCATCCCTGGGCCCCACTCAGGCAAAGCCCAGTCCTCACAGCCATTCGCTGGAACCACGCTCAGCACAAGACTCACTCGGGCATCCACATTCATAAGCCTGTGGGGGGACCCAGCCTGCCTACTTGACCGCTGAGGCCCCAGGTCCGTCGGGAGCCCTGGAATCCTGTAGGAAGGGCAGACAGAGCCATCTGGCCAGCTGACCTCACTGAAGCCACTCTGGGACCACTTGTCCCTCAGGAGGATAGCGCTGTGGACGGCGGGCAGCCCAGGCTCCAGCTCCCAGGATGAAGGCTGAGGCAGGCTGAGCACACGGGTGCCCTTGGTGAGCAGGGGCCCTGGGGGGCTGCAAGAGTCTGAGGAGGAGGTCCACACTCACCCAGAGCCGGGGAACGAGAATGCCCAGGAAGCTGAGCTCAGAGACCCCAGACCAGAGAGACACCTGTGTGGGCCAGTGCAGCCCCCATGAGGCGGGCGTGGAGAGAGGAGGTGGGGGTCTCCTGGTGTCCACCACAGGGAGCTGGCCTCTCGGGAGTCAGGCGGCCGAGCCCAGGCTGCTGTAGGTGGGAAACCTTGCGGGTGGGACAGCAGCCCCGTCAGCAAATTCCAGCAGAGACAAGATGAGGATGGGGGGGGGGGGTGGACCCTCGCTGGCCACGCCAGGGACCGTTCCTGAGAGGGGCCAGGAGCAGAACAGAAACAGCCAGAACCCCGAGCTGGGCAAGCCGGCTGCCACACAGGCCGCAGTGGATCCAGGGCCGCCTGCACTGGGAGCCGGTGCTCCTTGTCCTCCCACACAGGGCTGTGCCCGGGACTGCCAGCCAGCGAACGCAGGAGGCCGGGTGCAGAGCTGCCCCTGGACCCACGGAGGCTCGGGCGGTCGTCCCACTCACCCCGAGATTCAGAGCAGAAACCACCGGAAACACAGGCTGTTCCCACAGAGCCAGCCCGAGCCAGTGAGGGGGAGAGGGCACAGGGCCAGGTGGAAGATTTTGTTGGGGCCTGTGTCACCGTGATGGTTACTATGCTAGTGGTTATGACTACACACAGTGACACAGCCCCCGTCAAAAACCTCTACCCAACACACGTCCCCGGGGCCACCGTGTCCATCCCCGTGCAAACACACCAGACTCCTGACCAGAAATCTGTCCCGGGGTCAGAGGGCAGCTCAGTGACTATAACAGAAGGAGACCCAGAGAAGCCAAGCGGACCTCCCATCGCCCCATAAGGAGGTAGACAGGAGGCAGGGGGACAGGTCTGCGACAGAGAATCCCAGGAGGGACTCAGAAACCATGAGGGGCTGAGATCTCCGGGGAAGGGTCAGGGGGGCCGTGAGGAGAGCAGAAGGAAGGAGAATGGAGAATGACCCCCTGTGCTTTGTCCCCTCACACTGTCACCACATGAAGACACATGTTTGCAATGAGATTCTTTTTATTTTATTATTTTTTTTTTTTGAGGAAGATTAGCCCTGAGCTTACATCTGCTGCCAATAATCCTGCTTTTGCTGAGGAAGCCTGGCCCTGAGCTAACATCCATGCCCCTCTTCCTCTACTTTGTATGTGGGACGCCTGCCACAGCATGGCTTGCCAAGCGGTGCCATGTCCACACCAGGGATCCGAACCGGCGAACCCCAGGCCGCCGAAGCAGAACGTGCGCACTTACCGCTGCGCCACTGGGTCAGCTCCAAGAGATTCTTTTTAAATCTAATGTAAATGTATCTTTAAAACTTACTGCCTGGCGGGTCTGGGAAGGGCATCGCGTCCTGGACCTGTGGCTTCAGGCCTGCAGGGCTGGGCCCAGGCTCAACACAGCCACTGCCACTCAGGTGACACAGACCCAGGTCCCAGGGGCAGGGGCACCCACTGAGACTAAAGAGCAAAGACACAGCATGGCCGTGGGCAGGGACAGCGAGGTGCAGAGGAGGCAGAATCCTGGGGAAGATTAGTTCCCAAGGGCTGAAGATCCTCGGGGACACGAGCCCACAGGGCAGGCTCCAGGGAAAGGGTTAGTCCTTGGCTGTAGCATCTCCTGGGGAAGTTGAGGAAAGCAAAGACCAACACCAGCCGAGGCATCCCCTCAGGTGCCGGCGCTCTCTGGAAGCTCCAGGTGGTTCTGGGGAGACACGATATGGACCAGCACCCCTGCTCCAGAGGGAGACGCCCCTGAACCAACCAGCGCTGCTGCGCCTCATGAGGGCTCAGGAGGAACGTGTGCTCAGGAAGGCAGGGCCCTGTGCTGCCCCAGCAAACGTCATCTCACAGGGGCTCTGGATGCTCCAGCAGGGACCCCAGACAGGCGGAGAGGAGGGCATGTGGGGTCGGGCAGGAGAGTCACCTGGGCCTCCACAGCTGCTCCTCCTCCCCTGCACCGGCTCCTCCTCCCCTGCACCTGCTCCTCCTC
>NW_025797227.1:195-1748 GCF_021613505.1 Equus quagga | reverse complement strand
CCTGGGACCCTAAGGCTGCACCCCAGCCTGCTTTGGGTAACACTTGGGGAACGGGAGTTGAGGGGTGTTGGGTGCTGTGGGGTGAGAGGTTCGTGTGGTGTGGGCGATGTGGAGCACACAGCGGTGTGGGGAATGAGCGATGTGGCCAGGTGGCCCAGTGACCACAGGGAGGGCCGGGTTGGTTGCAGTTCATGGTGTCCAGCCCCCCTTCATATTGTTCCTGTCCAGCCCGGGGGACTGACAGGTCCTCTCAGAGAGGGATCGCTGTGGTTCCAGCCCTGGCCCCCACGTGTCCCGAGGGAGAGCTTCACAAGCTGCTGCTGGGACCCCAGAGGACGGTGTCTGTGGGGCCCCCCTGGTCTTGGGAGTGCCCGCAGGGGTGCCCCTTGGCGGGATGTCTGGCTGAGATCTGGGCGGCTTTGGCCCGTTGCTTTCACGATCTGATGAACTAGGACAGGAACCTGGTGGTGGTGACATCTGCAGTGTTGGGGAAGCAGTGGTGTTAGTGGGCCACCCTGTGCCTGTTGCCCTAGCAGGTGTGGGTTCCGGCTCTACCACTGAGTCATTGTACCCAGGGGATGCAGCCTCATTCAAAATCCTGGGACGGTGTCACTGCCTCTGGAGGGCAGTGACGGGGTTTTTCCTGGATGCTGTGAGGGTATGGTTGATACAATCATATGCAGAAGAGTAATACCACAGTGACACAGACCTACCCCCAAATCCCTCGGAGGGATGGGGTGGATGGGAACCTGCGATGTAGAGACTGAGCTGTGGATGGGGGCAGAGCCCCAGGGAGGCTGTGGGCGGGCTAGGTATGAGGGTGTCCTTCTGGGAGCATGGGGAGTCCCCTCTTGGCCGGTGGACCGCAGCTCCGCCCAGCTCTGTCTTGAGGCTCTGTGGCTGCATCGGGCTGGTGTCTGTGCCCATTTGGGAACCAACAACATTGTGATGGCTTCTGGTTTGATAAATTGTCCCCACACCTTGAATGGGTCTCTTTGTGGCCAGGAGGTGACTTCCACCCAGGGGGCAGGGGTGGCAGCAGGCAGGAGTCATTACTCTGGATGCTGCTGACCCTGGGACTCTGCCTGCAGATTGTGCTCCTGGTCCTGTGAGGCGACTGAGAGAACGCCAGCAGCCTTGGCCCCATCTGGACCCGGACTTCTAGTTCTGCCTGAGACCAAGTACTGTCTCACTGGCCATCTCCCGTCCCATCCCCCTGTGGGCTCTGTCCTGTCTAAAGCCTGTGTGGCATTCACGGCTGTGGTGATGGGAGAGCTCAGTGATTTTGAGTGAGGGTCTGCTGTTCCCTGGATGCCGCTTCAGTCCTATCGGTTCCAGCAGGTCCTGAAGCAGGTGCAGGGGAGGAGGAGCAGGTGCAGGGGAGGAGGAGCAGGTACAGGGGAGGAGGCGCAGGTGCAGGGGAGGAGGAGCAGGTGCAGGGGAGGAGGAGAAGGTGCAGGGGACGAGGAGCAGGTACAGGGGAGGAGGCGCAGGTGCAGGGGAGGAGGCGCAGGTGCAGGGGAGGAGGCGCAGGTGCAGGGGAGGAGGAGCAG
>NW_025797227.1:0-95 GCF_021613505.1 Equus quagga | reverse complement strand
GAGGAGGAGCAGCTGCAGGGGAGGAGGAGCAGGTGCAGGGGAGGAGGCGCGGGTGCAGGGGAGGAGGAGCAGCTGCAGGGGAGGAGGAGCAGGTG
>NW_025797226.1:1653-1748 GCF_021613505.1 Equus quagga | reverse complement strand
CACCTGCTCCTCCTCCCCTGCAGCTGCTCCTCCTCCCCTGCACCCGCGCCTCCTCCCCTGCACCTGCTCCTCCTCCCCTGCAGCTGCTCCTCCTC
>NW_025797226.1:0-1553 GCF_021613505.1 Equus quagga | reverse complement strand
CTGCTCCTCCTCCCCTGCACCTGCGCCTCCTCCCCTGCACCTGCGCCTCCTCCCCTGCACCTGCGCCTCCTCCCCTGTACCTGCTCCTCGTCCCCTGCACCTTCTCCTCCTCCCCTGCACCTGCTCCTCCTCCCCTGCACCTGCGCCTCCTCCCCTGTACCTGCTCCTCCTCCCCTGCACCTGCTCCTCCTCCCCTGCACCTGCTTCAGGACCTGCTGGAACCGATAGGACTGAAGCGGCATCCAGGGAACAGCAGACCCTCACTCAAAATCACTGAGCTCTCCCATCACCACAGCCGTGAATGCCACACAGGCTTTAGACAGGACAGAGCCCACAGGGGGATGGGACGGGAGATGGCCAGTGAGACAGTACTTGGTCTCAGGCAGAACTAGAAGTCCGGGTCCAGATGGGGCCAAGGCTGCTGGCGTTCTCTCAGTCGCCTCACAGGACCAGGAGCACAATCTGCAGGCAGAGTCCCAGGGTCAGCAGCATCCAGAGTAATGACTCCTGCCTGCTGCCACCCCTGCCCCCTGGGTGGAAGTCACCTCCTGGCCACAAAGAGACCCATTCAAGGTGTGGGGACAATTTATCAAACCAGAAGCCATCACAATGTTGTTGGTTCCCAAATGGGCACAGACACCAGCCCGATGCAGCCACAGAGCCTCAAGACAGAGCTGGGCGGAGCTGCGGTCCACCGGCCAAGAGGGGACTCCCCATGCTCCCAGAAGGACACCCTCATACCTAGCCCGCCCACAGCCTCCCTGGGGCTCTGCCCCCATCCACAGCTCAGTCTCTACATCGCAGGTTCCCATCCACCCCATCCCTCCGAGGGATTTGGGGGTAGGTCTGTGTCACTGTGGTATTACTCTTCTGCATATGATTGTATCAACCATACCCTCACAGCATCCAGGAAAAACCCCGTCACTGCCCTCCAGAGGCAGTGACACCGTCCCAGGATTTTGAATGAGGCTGCATCCCCTGGGTACAATGACTCAGTGGTAGAGCCGGAACCCACACCTGCTAGGGCAACAGGCACAGGGTGGCCCACTAACACCACTGCTTCCCCAACACTGCAGATGTCACCACCACCAGGTTCCTGTCCTAGTTCATCAGATCGTGAAAGCAACGGGCCAAAGCCGCCCAGATCTCAGCCAGACATCCCGCCAAGGGGCACCCCTGCGGGCACTCCCAAGACCAGGGGGGCCCCACAGACACCGTCCTCTGGGGTCCCAGCAGCAGCTTGTGAAGCTCTCCCTCGGGACACGTGGGGGCCAGGGCTGGAACCACAGCGATCCCTCTCTGAGAGGACCTGTCAGTCCCCCGGGCTGGACAGGAACAATATGAAGGGGGGCTGGACACCATGAACTGCAACCAACCCGGCCCTCCCTGTGGTCACTGGGCCACCTGGCCACATCGCTCATTCCCCACACCGCTGTGTGCTCCACATCGCCCACACCACACGAACCTCTCACCCCACAGCACCCAACACCCCTCAACTCCCGTTCCCCAAGTGTTACCCAAAGCAGGCTGGGGTGCAGCCTTAGGGTCCCAGG
>NW_025797225.1:19974-25351 GCF_021613505.1 Equus quagga | reverse complement strand
TGGCATGGGGAAGGGGTGGTGTGACCAGGTGGCCCCATGGCCACAGGATGAGGGTAGTCCTAGCTCAGGGTGGCCAGCCCCACCTTCATGTTGTCCCTGCCCAGCCAGGGGGACTCCCAGGTCCTCTCAGAGTGGGGTCTCTGTGGTTCCAGCCCTGGTCCCCACACGTCCCGAGGGAGAGCTTCACAAGCTGCTGGGACGCCAGCGGATGGCGTCCATGGGGCCCCCCTGGTCTTGGGGGACCCAGCAAGTGTGCCCCTTGCAGGGAGGTCTGGCTGAGATTTGGTGGCTTTGATCCGTTGCTTTCACGGTCCCATGGACTTGGACAGGAACCTGGTAGTGGTGACATCTGTCGTGTTGGGGACGCTGGGGGCCGAGGGCCGCCCTGTGCCTGTCGCCCTAGCAGGTGTGTGTTCCGGCTGCACCACTGAGTCACTGTACCCATGGGATGCAGCCTCGCTCCAAATCCTGGCGACGGCGTCACGGCCTCTTTTGATGGACGCTGTGACGCTGCGGTTGTTATAACCATATTCAAAAGAGTAATACCAGGGTGACACAGACCCGCCCCCAATCCCCTCTGTGGGACGGGGTAGATGGGAACCTGGGATGTAGAGGCTGACCTGTGGACTCTGCCTCCTGTCACATCTCCTTATGGGGTGGCGGGGCTCTCCTTGGCTTCTCTGGGTCTCCTTCTGTTACAGTCACTGAGCTGCCCGCTGACCCCAGGAGAGATTTCTAGTCTGGAGTCGGGTGTGTTTGCACGGGGACGGACACGGTGGCCCTGGGGACCTGTGTCTGGCAGAGGTTTTGGGCAGGAGCTATGTCACTGTGTGTAGGAGTCACTAATACCATAGTAATCACTACGGTGACACAGGCCCCCACAAAATCCTCCGCCTGGCCCTGTGTCCTCTCCTTTCACTGCCTCAGGCCAGCTCTGTGGGAACAGACTGCGTTTCCGGTGGTTTCTGCTCTGAACCTCGGGGTGAGGGGGGATGACCTGCCTGAGCCTCCGTGGGTCCAGGGGTGGCTTTGCACACGGCCTCCTGTGTTCGCTGGCTGGCAGCCCCAGGCACAGCCTGTGTGGGAGGACGAGGAGCACCGGCTCCCAGCGCAGGCGGCCCTGATTCCCTAGGCCTGTGTGGCAGTTGATTTGCTCGGCTTGGGGTTCTGACTATTTCTGTTCTGCTCTGGGCCCCTCTCTGGAGATTTTCCTGGTGTGGCCAGTGGGCGTTTGCCTCCCCTCAACCCCACAGGTGTCTCCCTGGTCTGGGGTCTCTGTGCTCAGCTTCCTGGACACTCTGGTCTCCTGACTCCAGGTGAGTGTGCACCTCCTTGCCAGGGACCTTGCACCCCTCCTCCCCCTGGGCCCCTGCCCACCGAGGGTACCTGTGTGCTCAGCCGGCCTCAGTCTTCATCCTGGGATCCAGAGCCCG
Source organism: Equus quagga (assembly GCF_021613505.1). Taxonomy (NCBI): domain Eukaryota; kingdom Metazoa; phylum Chordata; class Mammalia; order Perissodactyla; family Equidae; genus Equus; species Equus quagga. The sequence goes on along the minus strand of NW_025797225.1, from coordinate 23,918 downwards.
GGTTGCTCACTGTCTGCAGTGCTGCCCTCTCGAGGATCAGGGCTCCCAGAGCGGCTCCTGTGTGGTCTGCTGGCCGGACAGCTCCATCTATCTCTCCTTCCAACAGGATCCCAGGGCTCCTGACAAGCCCGTGACCTTCGGGGATACCAGTGGGCAAGCTGAGACCACCCCACGTGTCACACGAGGTGGATGCCCAGGCGAGTCTTTTCCTGGTTGTGGAGCCTGGATTCAGCTGTGGGGACGGGGCTTGGCCTGAGGGCATGTGGCCTGTGAGTGGCTCTGGGATGAACCCTGCCGCTCGGCATCCTTCTAGGGTGGGCTCTGAGTTCACTGGGCCCTTGTTGTCCAGGTCACATGTTCACTCAGTGACGGTCAAAGGCTTTCACATTAAAGTGTTGGAAAGATTCATTGTCACTATTGACAGCAGGGACAGAGTGACTCCATCTGGGTTTACACAGAGTCACAGGCATTTTAGAGGGAGAGGGAGGGGCAGGGAGGGGCTGAGTGGGGCTCCAGTGAGGACTCAGGAAGGGTGGTCCGTGTAGACCCCATGAGGCCACCGTGTCACCTGTTGGGCAATGAAGAGTTGGCTCTGTCCTCACAGAGACAGTGGCCTGGGTCCCCATCCTTCCTGCTGGTTCCGTCTACGAGGACCGGGTCCCAGGTCCTGGGCGGAGACACTCCTGGGTCGTGGGGACACATGCCCTTCACAGGGCAGAGGCAGGATTCTCAGTAAATGCTCCCAGGAAGGTGGTTGGTGCTGAGTCAGGTGTTGGCTGGAACAGAGGGCAAATTCTCCCGCAGCACTGGGTTGTCTCAGGCCGGCCTTCTAGGGGTCTGGGGTCCCTGTGGGTGGCAGACTTGGGCTGCCAGAAGCCATGCAGGGGTGCGGTGGTCTCTGTGTGCAGGGGTCTGGAAGGAGGCTCCTGCTCTGGGCTCTGGGATCTCGGTGGGTATTCATGGGCAGAGCACAGCTGTCACCAGAGGCCTCAGGTTCCAGATTCCAGGGGTCCCTGGCTCTGAGCTGGGGCATTTCAGGAGGACCCAGCTGTAGGCAGGGCCTTGAAGAGGTTTACTGAGGGGCTTCCAAGGCCAAAGGCATGCAAGGTCCACCCTCAATCATTTTGAGGAATACTGGTCACCAAGACAGATGACCACTCAACTGAGGGGTCAGTGTAGTTGAACCCTGACAGACCCATCCCTGCACTGGGGTCTCTGAGGCTCCTGTGTTCCTGGGGGTGGGCTCCTGGTTTGGAATGAAGTCCTGAGTGCGGGTTGGGCAGGAGGTGGAGGGGGGCTGACTCCTTTGAGGGGCTTTCCCTGGAGTGAAACTCACTGTGGGTGGATATGTAGCAAGGTGCCCCTCCTGGCAGTGACCTCAGCGAGACCCCCTGGAGCAGGAGCCTGCACAAGCCCGCTCCTGGGAGAGGCCCCTGGAGCCCTCTTGGGCCAGGAACGGACCCACCTGTCTGGGATCCGCAGCACACGGGGAGGCGTCCCACCCCATGACCCCTGCCCCGCCTCTCTTCGGGCTAGCTCCTATTCAGCCCAGCACTGGCCCACCTCCAGCATCTGCTCCTGTCAGCCTCCCTGAGGACCTCTGGGGTTCTGTGTGGAACTGACTTCTGATGGTTTTCCCGGTGCAGACTCTGTCCTTCCTGACTCCTTTGGCTGATGATGTTGAGAGCAGGGCGGTTTCTGCCAGCCTGCCAGGCTCTGGGCATGTGGCTGTGGGGTCTGCGTGATCACTTCAGAGCCCTCTGAAGCCCCCAGCCACTGATGAGGGCTGTGCCTGGACACAAGCACATGGGCTGAGTGGTTGGCAGCGGCCCTGGAGGCTTCCGGTCTGGGTTCATAGCCTTGAGAGCCGCCCCTCCTGGCCTTGAAGCCCAGTGGGTGCCAGCAGGTTTTTGCTGCTGTGTCTGTCACTGTGGTAGGCATCATAGTAGTTACACAGTAGGAAAGTCTTTGACAAAAAGCCCTGTTGGAAGCAGGAGGGCCCCCTTTCACCGGATGTCCCAGATCCCCAAGTGAAGAGCTGGGAGGAAACAAGCTTCCGTGGGAGCAAGACCAATGACCATGGGTGTCACCCCGAGACATTTTAGGATCAAAGCAGAGCTGGGCTTATGAGGCTGCCCCAGAGAGTGGCCCCGTCTCCTGGGAGTGGACCCACACAGGCTCGAGGTCGGTCTTGATCTGGCCAAGGGCTGGCTGGGAAGCGTGTCCAGTCCTGGAAGTTCCTCGTGTCCGAGTGTGCCGTGAGTGTCCTCAGTGTGCCATCTGACATGTTGAGTTTGAGCTAGGCCAAGAGGGTCACGGGGCTCTGCTGTGGACTGGCCAACTAGGCGAGATCCAAAGTGTGGGCATCTGTGTCCACCCCTCTTCCCTGAATGGGCATTTCCAAATCAAATTCACTCAGCCATCCCTGAAGGGAAGCCCCTCCCACCTTCCTAGAACCACAGAACAGGACCACCACCCACTCGGGGCAATGCTTGGGGAACTGGCGTTGAGGGATGTCGGGTGCAATGAGGTTTGCAGTTCATCTGGTGTGGGTGATGTGGGGCACACAGTGGCATGGAGAATGGGTGGTGGGGCCAGGTGGCCCAATGACCACAGTATGGGGCTGGTTCCAGCTCATGGTGACCAGCCCCACCATCATATTGCCCCTGTCCAGCCTGAGGGACTCACAGGTCCTTCCTGAATGGCGCCTCTGTGCCTTCCAGCTCTTGCCACCACATGTCCCAAGGGCAAGCTTCACAAGCTGCTGGCTTGACTGCAGCAGACGGTGTCCTTGGGGCCCTCCTTGTCTTGGGAGGGCCCACAGGGGTGTGAGGGAGGTGTGGCTGAGATCTGGGCAGCTTTGGCCAGTTGTTTTCATGGTCCCATGGCCTTGGACAGAAACCTGGCAGTGACGACATCTGCTGTGTCTGGGAATTGGGGGGCTGTGCCTGTCGCCCCAGTGGGTATGGGTTTTGGCTGCACCACTGTGGGAGTCACCGTACCCATGGGATGTGGCCCTCTTCAAAATCCTGGGGATGGCACCACTGCCTCTTGAGGGCAGTGATGGGGTTTTAGATGGGCGCTGTGACACTGTGGTTGGAATAATCATATGCAGAATAGTAATACCATGGTGACACAGACACGCCCCAAAACCCCACTCAGGGACGGGGAAGGTGGAAACCCAGAATGTTGAGGCTGAGCTGTGCACGCAGGCAGAGCCCCAGGGAGGCTGTGGGAGGGCTCAGCATGCGGGTGTCCTGTTGAGAGCACAGGAAGAACCCTCCTGGCCGGTGGACCACAGCCACGCCCAGCTCTGGCCTGAGGCTCCGTGGCTGCGATGAGTGGGCGTCTGTGCCCATTGTGGAACCAACCTCAGTGTGATGCCCTATGGGTTGATAAATGACCCCCACGCCCTGGATGGATCTCCTTGGGGCCAGAGGGTGAATTTTACCCAGGAGGCCAGAGGTGGCAGAGTGAAGGGGTCATTCTTGTTCCTGCCACTGACCCTGGGACTCTCAGCCTGGACTGTGCTCCAGGTCCTGTGAGGGCAACTGAGAGAAGGCAGCAGCTTTGGCCCCACCTGGACACGGGCCTCTGGCTCTGACTTGGGCTGCGTGCGGCCTCACTGGTCATCTCCCTCGCCATCCCCCTGTGGGCTCTGTCCTGTCTAAAGCCTGCGTGGCTTTCACTGCTGTGGTGACGGGAGAGCTCAGTGATTCTCAGGGAGGGCCTGCTCCTCTCTGGATGCAACCCAGTCCTATCAGTTCCAGCAGGGCCTGAGGCAGGTGCAGGGCAGGATCAGGGGCAGGGGAGGAGATGCAGGTACAGGGCAGGAGGAGCAGGTGCAGGGGAGGAGGAGCCGGTGCAGGGGAGGAGGAGCAGGTGCAGGGGAGGAGAAGCGGGTGCAGGGGAGGAGGAGCGGGTGCAGGGGAGGAGGAGCGGGT
>NW_025797225.1:9379-19874 GCF_021613505.1 Equus quagga | reverse complement strand
GAGGAGCGGGTGCAGGGGAGGAGGAGCGGGTGCAGGGGAGGAGGAGCGGGTGCAGGGGAGGAGGAGCGGGTGCAGGGGAGGAGGAGCGGGTGCAGGGGAGGAGGAGCAGGTGCAGGGGAGGAGGAGCAGCTGTGGAGGCCCAGGTCCCTCCCCTGCCAGACCCCGCATCCTCTCCTCTCCGCCTGTCTGGGGTCCCTGCTGGAGCATCCAGAGCCCCTGTGAGGTGACGTTTGCCGGGGCAACAACACAGGGTCCTGCCTTCCCGAGCACACGTCCCTCCTGAGCCCTCACGGCTCCAGGCCTGGAGCTCACCTGAGTCTGAACCTCTTCAGGCCCCTCAGTGGCCTCTGGGCCTCGAGTCCATGGTGACTGTGGGTGACTGACCCTCATGAGGCCCAGCAGCTCTAGTTTGTTCTGAGGCGTCTCCTTCTGGAGCAGGGATGCTGGTTCGTATCGCATCTCCCCTCAGAAACCTCTGGAGCTTCTAGAGAGTTCTGGCACCTGTTAGAGATGCCCCAGCCAGTGTTGGTGTTTGCTTTTCTCAACTTCCCCAGGAGATCCTGAGCTGGAGGGCTGGCCCTTTGCGTGACCCCTGCCCTGCCCCCCATGTCCCTGATGGTTGTCACCCCTTGGGAATGAATCTTCCCCAGAATTCTGCCTCCTCTGTACCTCAGTGTCCCTGCCCAGCTCCATGCTGTGTCATTGCTCCTTAGTCTCAGCACGCGTCCCCGCCCCCAGACACTGGCCCACGTCCCCTGAGTGGCAATGGCTGCGTCAAGCCTGGCCCTGCCATGAAGAGAGTGAAGCCACAGGTCCAGGACGTGGCGCCCTTCCCAGAACTGCCAGGTGAACTGTTTTAAAGACACATTAACCTCAGCTATCAAGGCATGAGTTTACAAATGTAGTGTCTGCACGTGGTGACAAGGTGAGGGGACAAAGCATGGGGGGGTCACTCTCCTTCCCTCTGCTCTCCCCATGCCCCCCTGGACCCTCCCCGGAGATCTCAGCCCCTCATGGTCCTCTGGGTCCCTCCTGGGATTCCCTGTCACAGCCCTGTCCACCTGCCTCCTGTCCACCTCCTCATGGGGCGGCTGGGGGTCCCCTTGGCTTCTCTGGGTCTCCTTCAGTTACAGTCCCTGAGCTGCCCTCTGACCCCGGGAGAGATTTCTGGTCAGGAGTTGGGAGTGTTTGCACGGGGACGGACACAGTGGCCTTGGGGACGTGTGTCGGGCGGAAGTTTTGGATGGGGACTGTGTCACTGTGTGTAGTATAAGTAACTACCAGCATTGTAACTGTCACGATGACACAGGCCCCCACAAAATCCTCCACCAGGCCCTGCACCCTCTCCCTTCTGTTGGCTCAGCTGGCTCTGTGGGAACAGCCTGTGTTTCCGGTGGTTTCTGCTCTGAACCTCAGGGTGACTGAGGACGACCGTCGGAGCCTCCGTGGGTCCAGGGGCGGCTCTGCACATGGACTCCTGTGTTCGCTGGCTGGCAGCCCCGTGCGCAGCCCTGTGTGGGAGGATGAGGAGCACTGGCTCCCAGCGCAGGCGGCCCTGGATCCCCTGCAGCACGTGTGGAGGCCGGTTTGCCTGGCTTGGGGTTCTGGCTGTTTCTGTTCTGCTCTCCAGGCCCCTCTCAGGAGCTGTCCCCGGTGTGGGCAGCGAGGGTCCACCTCCCCTGCCCCCATCTCGTCTCTGCCGGACTTTGCCGACGAGGCTCCTGTCCCACCCGCAAGTTTTCCCATTGACGGGGGCCTGGGCTCTGCTACCTGACTCCTGAGAGGCTGGCTCCCCACAGTGGGCACAAGGAGACCCCGTCTCCTCTCTCCTCTCCTGCCTCACGGGGTCGCACCTGGCTGTACAGGCGTCTCACTGGTCTGGGGTCTCTGAGCTCAGCTTCCTGGACACTCTAGTTCCCTGGCTCTGGGTGAGCGTGGACCTCCTCCCCAGAGACTCTCACTGCACCCCCAGGGCCCCTGCCCGCTGAGGGCGCCCGTATGCTCAGCCGGCCTCAGCCTTCATCTTGGAAGCTGGAGCCCGGGCTGTTTGCCTTCTGCAAAGCTGCCCTCCAGAGGGGCAGGGGGTCCCGAAGCAGCTATGGTGAGGTCTGCTGGCTGGACGGCTGTGTCTGCACTTCCTACAGGATTCTCAGTCTCGCATTGTACCCGGGGCCTTCGGAGGGTGAACAGGCGGGCTGGGCCCTCCCACAGGACCAGGGAGGTGGGCGCTGAGTGAATCCGGGGCCTGACCTGCAGCCCTCAACCTGTCTGTGGATACTGTTCTTGGTCTGAGTAGGGATGGCCCGTGAGGGGCTCAGGGACCCCCGCTTCCTCCTTGGATCTAATAGTGTGGGTGCCGAGTTCACAGGGCCATTGTCGTCCAGGTCAGAGGTTTGCTCAGTGACCATCAGGGGCACACACATTAGTCTAACCAGTAGAAACAGATTCATTGTCACTATCGACAGCAGGGACAGGGTGACTCCATCTAGGTTTGCACAGAAGACGCGGATGTTTTAGAGAGAGAGCGAGGGGCAGCGAGGGGCCGAGCTGGGCTCCAGCGAGGAATCAGTAAGGGTGGTCCACGAGGACGCCATGAGGCCGCTGTGTCTGCAGGCCGGCAATGAAGAGTCGGCTCCTGTCCTCACAGACACTGGGGGCTGGGGCCCCACCCTTGCTGGCGGTTCCATCAGCGAGGACCGGGTCCCAGGTCCTGGGTTGAGACACTCCTGGCTTGTGGGGACACACGCCCCTCACAGGGCAGAGGCAGGATTCTAGTAAATGCTCCGAGGAAAGGGGTCAGGGCTGAGTCAGGTGTTGGCTGGAACAGAGGACAAATTCTCCCGCAGCGCTGGGCTGTCTCAGGCCGGCCTTTCAAGGGTCAGGGTCTCCGTGGGACGCCGGCTTGGGCTGCCAGAAGCTCTGCAAAGGTGCGGTGGTCTCTTGCTTCTGGGGTCAGGACAGCATCTCCCAATAGGCTCTCGGTGCCCATGCATGGGAAGAGCTCCACTGTCAGGAGAGGCCTCTGGTTTCAGCCTTCAGGGGTCCACGGCTCTGGGAGGGGGTGTTTCTGGAGGACCGAGCTGTGAGCGGAACGTCAGAGGGGTTTGCTGAAGGACTCCCAGGGCGCAGGGCAGGCAGGGCTGACACTCAAGCCCTTTGGGAAAAGTGTCATCAGGATGGATGATCACTTAAGTGAGGCTGTCAGTGCAGTTGAACCATGACAGACACGTCCCAGCACTTGGGTTTCTGAGGCTGGTGCAACCTCCTGTGTGTTCCAGGGGGCAGGCGCCTGGTTAGGAGCCGGGTCCTCAGCGAGGATTGGGCAAAAGGTGGAGGGTGACTGACTCCTCTGAGGGGCTTTCCCTGGAGAGAAACTCACTGTGGGTGGATAGTTCCTGGCAATGACCTCAGCGAGACCCCTGGAGCAGGAGCCTGCACAAGCCCGCTCCTGGGAGATGCCCCTGGAGCTGTCTCGGGCCAGGTCAGGAACGGACCGACCTGCCTGGGATCCACAGCTGACTGGGAGGCGTCCCACGCCATGACCCCTGCCCTGCCTCTCTCATGGGGCGGACTCCTATGCAGGCGAGCACAGGCCCAGCTCCAGTGTCGCTCCTCTTTGCCTCCCAGAGGGCCTCTGTGGTCCTGTTGGGTGCTGACCTCTGACGGTTTGCCTGGTGAAGCCTCTGTTCTTCCTGATTCCTTGGTCAGAGGTGTTAAGAGCCGGGCGGTTTCTGCCAGCCTGCCAGGCTTGGGCGTGTGGCTATAGGTCAGTGTGGTCACCTCAGAGACCTTGGAGGCCCCCATCCGTGGGTGAGGGCTGTGCCTGGATGCAAGCACATGGGCTGAGTGGTTGGGAGTGGCCCTGGAGGCTGAGGGTCTGTGTTCTGAGCCTTGAGAGCCACCCCTCCTGGCCTTGAGGCCCAGCGGGTCCCAGCAGGATTTTGCTGCTGGATCTGTCGCTGTGGGAGCTATATCGGTAGGAACACAGTAAGAAGGTCCTTGACAGTAAGGCCCTGGTGAAAGGAGGCCCCCTCCTTGCAGGAAGCCCCTGACCCCAGAGTAAACGGCTGGGAGGAAACAAGCCTCAAGGAGAGTGGGCCCAGGGGGAGACTCCAAGTTCTTTCATGTTGCAAGCAGAGCTGGCTTACGGGGCTGCCCCAGCGAGTGGCCCTGTCTCCTGCGAGTGCTCCCCCAGAGGCTTGGGGTTGGTGCCTGGATCTGGCCCGGGACTGGCCTGGGGAGGGTGTCCAGTCCTGGACGCTCCTCGTGCCTGAGTGTTCAGTGAGTGTCCTTGGTGGACCCCACTGGCATGTTGGGTCCGAGAAAGGCCAGGAAGGTTACTGGCCTCTGGGGTGGACTGGCCAAGCAGGTGGTCCCAGGGACGTGGGCACATGTCCACCCCGCTTCCTTGAAAGGACGTTTCCAAAATCAAATTCACTCAGCCACCCCTGCAGGGAAGCCCCGCTCACCTTCCTAGAGCCACGGGGCAGGCCCCCAACCCACCTGGGACAATCCCTTGGGGAATGGGTGGTGAGGGGTGTCAGGTCCTGTGGGGTGTGGAGTTCGTGTGGTGTGGGCGATGTGGAGCACACAGTGGCGTGGGGAATGGGTGATGTGGCCAGGTGGCCCAATGGCCACAGGGTGGGGGTAGTCCAGCTCAGGGTGGCCAGTCCCACCTTCGACTTACCCCTTTCCACCCAGGGGGACTCACAGGGTCCTTGCAGAGTGTGGTCTCTGTGCCTTCCAGCCCTGACCCTCATGTATTCTGAGTAGGCAGCTCCGAGCTGCGGCTGGATACCAGTGGACCATGGCCTTGGGGCCCTCCTGGTCTTGGAGCCTGGCAGTGGCGACTGCCACCATGTCTGGGAAGTGTGAGGGGCTGTGGGCCTTCCCTATGCCTGTTGCTCCAGCAGGTGTGGGTTCTGGCTGCACTACTGTGGGATTCACTATGACCGTGGGATATGGCCCTGTTCAAAAATCTGGGGAAGGCGTCATTGCCTCTCGAGGGCAGTGACAGGGATTTTGATGGGTGCTGTGACCCTGTGGTTGTAATAACATCCATGCCCAGGACATTCACACCACAGTGACACAGATGCACCCAGAAACACCTCTGAGGGAAGGGCTGGGTGGGGACCTGGATGAAGGGACTGACCTGTGGATGGAGGCAGAGCTCCAGGGAGGCAGCGCAGTGGGCGTACCTGGCGTCCCTTCCCCTGTGACCTTGGCCCATGTCCCTGGAGTGGTAATCGTTGTGTCAAGCCAGGACCCAACCCTGAAGGGGCAGAAGCTGCAGGTCCAGGACCTGGTGCCCTTCCCAAAACCGCCAGGCAGTAAGTTTTAAAGATACATTTACGTAGGATTTAAAGAGAATCTCATTGCTAAAGCGTGTCTGCACATGGTGACAATGTGAGGGGACAAAGCACAGGAGGGGGCTCACTCTCCTTCCTTCCTCTCCTCACGCCCCCCAGGCCCTCCCCAGAGATCTCAGCCCCTCATGGTCTTCTGGGTCCCTCCTGGGATTCCCTGTCACAGCCCCTGTCCCCCTCCTCCTGTTCACCTCCTTATGGGGTGGTGGGAGGTCCCCTTGGCTTCTCTGGGTCTCCTTCTGTTACAGTCGCTGAGCTCCCCTCTGACCCTGGGAGAGATTTCTGGTCAGGAGTCGGGTGTATTTGCACGGGGACGGACATGGTGGCCCCGGGGACGTGTGTCAGGAGGAGGTTTTGGATGGGGACTGTGTCACTGTGGGCATAGTAACTACCAGCATAGTAACCATCACGGTGACACAGGCCCCAACAAAATCTTCCACCTGGCCCTGTGCCCTCTCCCCGTCACTGCCTCAGGCCGGCTCTGTGGGAACAGCCTGCGTTTCCGGTGGTTTCTGCTCTGAACCTCGGGGTGAGTGGGGACGACCCGCCCGAGCCTGCATGGGTCCAGGGGTGGCTCTGCACACGGCCTCCTGCATTCGCTGGCTGCAGCCCCGGGCACAGGCCTGTGAGGGAGCACGAGGAGCACCGGCTCCCAGCGCAGGGGGCCCTGGATCCCCGTGGCCCGTGTGGTGGCCGGTTTGCCTGGCTTGGGTTCTGGCTGTTTCTGTTCTGCTCTGGGCCCGTCCAGGAACAGTCCCTGGCGTGGCCAGCGAGGGTCCACCTCCCCTGCCCCCATCTCGTCTTTGCTGGAATTTGCTGACAGGGCTGCTTTCCCACCAGCGAGGTTTCCCATCGACAGGGGCCTGGGCTCGGCCACTTGACTCCCAAGAGGCCGGCTCCCCACAGTGCGCACGAGGAGACCCCCACCTCCTCACTCCTTTCCCACCTTGTGGGGCCGCAGCTGCCCGCACAGGCGTCTCCCTGGTCTGGGGTCTCTGAGCTCAGCTTCCTGGACACTCTAGTTCCCCAGCTCTGGGTGAGCGTGGACCTCCTCCTCAGACTCTCCTGGCCACCCCAGGGCCTCTGCCCTCTGAGGGCACCTGTGTGCTCAGCTGGCTCAGCCTTATTCATGGGAGCTGGATCCTGGGCTGCCTGCCATCCACACCACTGCCCTCTCGAGGGCCCTGGGGTCCCTTGCGGCTGCAGTGAGGTCTGCTGACCACTTGGCTCCGTCTCCCTCTTCTGACAGGATTCCAGAGCCCCTGATGTTCCCTGGGGACTTTGGGGGGTAAGCAGGCAGGCTTGGACCACCCCACAGGGCCAGGGAAGTGGATGCCTCGGTGAGTCCAGGGTCTGGCCTGCAGCCCTCCAGCCAGCTGTGGGGACTGGTCTCGTTCTGCGTAGGGATGCCGTGAGGGGTTTGCTACACCCGCTCTCTCCTGGGATCCTGATCGCATGGGTTCCCAGTTCACAGGGCCCTGGTCCTACAGGTTAGATAGTCACTCAGTGACAGTCAGGGGCCCTCACATTAGTCGAAGTGATGGAAGCAGAGTCATTATCACTATTGACAGCAGGGACAGAGTGACTCCATCTGGGTTTGCACAGAGGACACAGGCGTTTTAGAGGGAGAGCAAGGGGCAGGGAGGGGCCGAGTGGGGCTCCAGTGAGGAATCAGGGAGGGTGGTTCTTGTAGATGCCCTGAGGCCACTGTGACCGCAGGCCGGCAATGAAGGGTCCGCTCCTGTCCTCACAGAGACTGGGGTAGCAAGGGCCCAGTCCCTCCTGTTAGTTCCGACACCGAGGAGCAGGGCCCACTTAATTGATGGCGATGCTGCTCGGTCGTGGGGACACACGCCCCTCACGGGGCAGAGGCGGGATTCTCAGTAAATACTCCCAGGAGGGGGGTCGGGGCTGAGTCAGGTGTCGACTGGAACAGAGGGCTAATTCTCCCGCAGTGCTGGGCTGTCTCAGACCGGGCTTGTAGTGGTCTGGGGTCTTTGTGGGGACGCAGGCTTGTGCTGCCAGAAGTCATGCAGGGGTGCGGTGGTCTCTTGGTACAGGAGTCTGGATGGCAGTTCCCAGACTGGGCTCTCAGATTCTGTGCGTACGCACGCGCACGCATGGCTGTCAGGAGAGGCCTCGGGTTCCAGGCTTCAGGTGTCCGGGACTCTGGGAGGGGGCGTTTCAGCAGGGCTGAGCTGCAGATGTGACTTCAGTGGTTTTTGCTGAGGGGCTCCCTGGGCTGAGGGCAGGCAGGACTGACGCTCAAGCCCTTTGGGAAAAGTTGTCTCCAGGACGGATGACCATTCAAGTGAGGGGTCAGTATAGTTGAACCGTGACAGATACGTTCCAGCACTGGGGTCTCTGAGGCTGGTGCAGCCTCCTGTGTGTTCCTGGGGGTGGGTGCCTTGTAAGGAGCCGGGTCCTCAGAGCAGGTTGGGCAGGAGGTGGAGGGGGTCCGGCTCCTCTGAGGGGCTTTCCCTGGAGAGAAACTCACTGTGGGTGGATATCTAGCAAGGGGCACCTCCTGGCAATGACCTCAGCGAGACCCCTCAAGCAGGAGCCTGCACAAGTCCGCTCCTGGGCGAGGCTCCTGAAGGCCCAGCTGATTAGGATCTTTAACAGACTGGGAGGCGTCCCACTCCTGTGAACCCTGCCCCACCTCTCCCATCAGGCGAGCTCCTGTGTGGCCGAGCACAGGCCCAGCTCCAGCATTGCTCCTGTCTGCCTCCCCGAGGGCCTCTGGGTCCTGTTGGGAACTGAGCTCTGATGGTTTGCCTGGTGCAGGCTCTGTTCTGCCTGATTCCTTGCTCGGTGCTATTGAAAGCAGGGCATTTTCTGCCACCCTGCCAGGCTCAGGGCGTGTGGCTATGGGATCAGCATGGTCATCTCAGAGCCCTCGGAAGCCCCCAGCTGCGGGTGAGGGCTGTGCCTGGACACAAGCCTGTGGGCTGAGTGATTGGGAGCGGCCCTGGAGGCTGAGGGTCTGGGTTCTGAGCCTTGAGAGCCGCCCCTCCTGGCCTTGAGGCCCAGCGGATCCCAGCAGGTTTTTGTTGCCGGATCTGTCATTGTGGGAGCTATATCGGTGGCTACATAGTAGGAAGGTCCTTGACAAAAAGCCCTGTGTGTGGCAGGAAGGCCCCTTCCTGCTGGTGGCCCCTGACCCCAGTGTGAAGGGCTAGGAGGAAACAAGCTACCAGGGGAGCAGGCCCAGGGGATGTTGGTGTCATCTCGAGTCATTTTAGGATGCATGCAGAGCAGGGCTGATTAGGCTTCCCCAGAGAGTGGCCCCTTCTCCTGTGAGTGGTCCCCACAGGCTTGGGGGCAGTGCCTGGAATGGACCTAGGACTGGCCCGGGGAGGGTGTCCGGTCCTGGAAGCTCCTTGTGTCCAAGTATGCAGTGAGGGTCCTCGGTGAGCCCGCCTGGCATGTCGAATTTGAACTAGGCGAAAGGACCATGGGGCTCTGGGGTGGACAGGTCAACCAGGCGGGTCCCAGGGACATGGGCACATGTGTCCGCTCTTCTTCCTCGTAGGAATGTTTCAAAATCAAATTCACTCAGACTCCCCTGAAGGGAAGCCCCTCCCACCTTCCTGGTACCACAGGGCAGGACCCCAACCCACTCAGGACAATCCCTTGAGGGAACGGGGGTTGAGGGGTGTCAGGTGCTGTAGGGTGTGGAGTTTGTATGGTGTGGGTGATGTGGGGCTCACAGTGGCGTGGGGAAGGGGTGTGGCCAGGTGGCCTAATGGCCACAGGGTGGGGGCAGTTCCAGCTCATGGTGGCCAGCCCCACCTTCGTATTGTCCCTGTCCACCCAGGGAGACTCACAGGGTCCTTACAGAATGGGGTCTCTGTGCCTTCCATCCTGGACCCCATGTGTCCCCAAGGAGAGAGCTTCCTGAGCTGCTAACGGGACGCCAACAGATGGTGGCCTTGGGGTCCTCCTGGTCTTGGGAGGGCAGCAGGGGTGTGAGGGATGTCTGGTTGACATCTTGGCAGTTTTGGCCAGTTGCTTTCACAGCCCCATGGACTTGGACAGGATCCTGTCAGTGGCGACATCTGCTGTGCCTGGGAAGTGAGGGGCTGTGGGTCTTCCCTGTGCCTGTTGCCCCAGGGGGCTTGGGTTCCGGCTGCACAGCTGAATCACCCTACCCATGGGATGCAGCCTCCTTCAAAATATGGGGGATAGTGTCACTGCCTCTCTAGGGCAGGGACGTGGTTTGGGAGGCTGGCACAGGGTTTTTGATGGGCACTGCGATGCCGTGGTTGTAATAATTATATCCAGAATAGTAATACCACAGTGACACACACCCACCCGCAAACCCCTCTCAGGGGCGGGGTCGGTGGGAAGCTGGGATGTTGAGGCTGATCTGTGGACAAAGGCAGAGCTCCAGGGAGGCTGTGGGTGGGCTCAGCCTGTGGGTGTCCTGCTGGGAGCACAAGGAGACCCGTCACGACTGATGGATGGCAGCCATGCCGGCTCTGTCCTGAGGCTCAGCGGCCGAACCCAGCTGGCGTATGTGTCCATTTAGAAACCAACTCCACTGTCATGGCCTCTGGGTCCACAGATCAGGGAAAGGTGACCTTGGGGCCAGAACGTGCCTTCCACTCATGGGGCCAGAGGTGGCAGCAGGCAGGAGTCATTATTCTTGATGCTGCTGACCCTGGGACTCTGTATCCAGATTGTGCTCCAGGTCCTGTGAGGGTGACTGAGAGAACAGCAGCCTTGACCCACCTGGACCCTGGCCTTCAGCTCTGCCTCGGGCCAAGCAGTCTCACTGGCCATCTCTCTTGCCGCTCCCCTGTGGGCTCTGTCCTGTTTAAAGCCTGTTTGGCATTCATGGCCGTGGTGACGGGAGAGCTCAGTGATTCTGCGGGAGGACCTGCTGCTCCCTGGATGCAGCTTCAGTCCTATCGGTTCCAGCAGGGGAGGAGGAGCAGGTGCAGGGCCTGAGGCAGGTGCAGGGGAGGAGGAGCAGGTACAGGGGAGGAGGAGCAGGTGCAGGGGAGGAGGAGCAGGTGCAGGGGAGGAGGTGCAGGTGCAGGGGAGGAGGAGCAGGTTCAGGGGAGGAGGAGCGGGTGCAGGGGAGGAGGTGCAGGTGCAGGGGAGGAGGAGCAGGTGCAGGG